>NW_008795128.1:4713767-4721427 GCF_000699145.1 Aptenodytes forsteri
GAGTCACCATCCCTGGAGGTATTTAAAAGAGGAGTAGATGAGGCACTTAGGGACATGGTTTAGTGGACATGGTGGTGTTGGGTCGACGGTTGGACTCGATGATCTTAGAGGTCTTTTCCAACCTCAATGATTCTATGATTCTATGACTCAGGACAGCTGCTCTGACACTAACACAGAGGCTACAGAGTCCTGGATCAAATCTCTTCCACATGCCCCCCTGGCCAGTACAGCTAGGCACAGCAGGGACCAAGCCTGGGCACTGTGCAGGAGCACTACAAGGGGCAGGAGGACCCCGCCTGCCTCTTGAAGCAGAAGAGGAGCAGCATTTGGGCTGATCCCCAGCTCCCTTCCCTCTGCTGGGATTAGGTTTCTAATATCTGCATTTTTGCTGACATCTGTGCTGCAGCTAATGGCCAGCTCTGAATCCATTAGGTTCACTGTGTCCTGGTCTCCGGATGTGCTCCGGGCATCAATACCTGTTCACCCCTGCCATTTCCCGATGCTTCCACTGCCGCGGGATTGTGGCAGATGGCAGTTCTTGGGGTCAGAGCTGAGCAGGGTCAGCAGCCAGGAGCTCCCGCTTCTATCCAAGCCAGTCTGCAGCAAGCCTTCTGCCAGCTCCAGCTCTGCCATCAGCACAGCTGAAGCACCCAGCAGGCGTCATGCCCCATACAGCAAAGGGGGGGAATTTCACCCTGTGAACTACCGATGTCTTAAGTTTCCAGCTAGCAGTGTCCATGGGTAGGGACTGACAGGAGATTCCTTCCCCCCTCCAAATCTCCCTGCTCCCTTGAAACACTCTTGAACAAGCTGCACCAGGAGCTGCTCCCTGGTGGAACAAGGCACACCATATCCCAGCGCATCTGACCAAACCTAATCCCTACACATGCTTGTGGAGTCTGCATCATCTCATGCAAAATTAATTAGGTTAATTACAGCAAAAAAGGAGGCAAAGGGACTCCAGCAACCCCAGACCGGCACTCTGCCTGGAAAAGTCCACAAGAGGCACGACACCATCCTCCCCACCACCTCTGGGAAGGTGCCAGGGGCATAGCTGTGAGCCAGGTCTTCAGGTGCCTGCCGTGCATTGTCACCGGCAGAGCTGGCTAAGTGTTTCTGGCTGAATAGTTATTGATTGAAAACTGCAGTTCCCAGACAGCTCAGAGCTATTTGCTACTACACAACAAGTTTTGGACAAGAACAAAATGCTTTGTTTTCCAAGCAAAAAGTCTCATTTTGCATTGTTTTGTTTGAAATTGAGCTGCGTTACATTTAAAAGAAAAGATAAAGGGTCTCTCAAACTCAGCTGTGTTGGGTTTTTTTTCCTCCAGCTTTTCATTTTGGGCACTAAATCAAGCAATTAATTATTTGTTCAGCTCTGCTCTCCAGACAAGCTGCAAGCATCACAAGCCAAAGGGCCGGAGCAGCTCTGCCCAAGCAGCAGCGCTGAGGAAGGGTGTTGGTGTTTTCTGCGCTGCAGGCTCCTTTCAGACCTCAGCTCGAGCTCCCTCAAGGCCAGCAAGCACTTGCCTGGGGGAAGGAGAGCAGGGTCCTGTGCGAGGAATGGCAGGTGCCCCACCGAAAAGGCATCCATCCGCCCTAGTGGGCAGTGGTTCAGGATACACAACCAAGAGGTCACAGCCAGTGCTTGAAGGACATGCTAGGAGCAGGGCTTCCCGTGCAAACTGCCCTCCACAGTGCAAGCACATCACAGCAAGGTCCCTCACTAGTCCCCCTGGTACCTGGCACTGGAGCAACTCTTCCAGATGCCATCTCTCGCAGTGCCGTACTCTACTCCAGCAGCCTCAGCAGCACAGGGGAGCCAGGCACACACGCAGGGCACCTGACAAGGAAAGGCAATCCCTTCACTTCCCCTGCATGAAAAGCAGCTGTGCCGCAGAGGAAGCTGACGCTCACCGAGAGCCAGAGGTCACAGATGCAGCCTGGTGCCTCTTCCACCAGGGACTGGCCCAAACGGGGAGCTGTGCTCAAGCAGCCACTCCCATGTCTTCCTTGCCCAGAGCTATTCCTGGCACTGGTGCCCTCAGTGCCCAAGCAAGGCTGAAAGCAGAGCTCGTCCACAGAGGAATGGAACAACTGCACTATAAATAGCAAACCAGGATGGCTCAGGGCAGGCTCTAAAAAACCAAAGCAGCAATAGTGCTGTCCACTCAGGGTGCCCTCGGCATTTTGTAAGACCTGAAGTGATACCTGAGCTACAGAGAGGCTTACACAGTGCAAATAGGCTCTGACAACACTGTGGAGGAAGAGCTGCTGGCTAGGCTAAGAGACTGCAAACTTATCTGCAAAAAAGCATATGGGGCATTTTGCAAACTGGAAATGAGGTAGCGACTGATGGGGGCAAAAAAAGGAGGGGAAGTGGATCCCAGAGGGGAGGCGGTTCCCAAAGCCAGGCGGTGGAAAGGAGAATGCTCCCAACATCCAAACTCCTTACTGACCATTCCCAGCACTCCTCCCCTCCTGCTGCTCCTTGTGTTCCCATCCCTGGGGCTTCTCACACTGCTGAGCTAAACCCTGAACTCGCACACTGAAGGACAAAGGCAGGGAAGAAACAGCATACCTCGACTCAACCAAGCAGCAGATGAGTGGCTCAGGACAAAAGCTCATGTCTTCTGCAATCCACAGCAACCTCTGTGCAGCGCCCAGCCTGCACCAGGAGTGGGACAGAGGCATAAGAGCTCAGCCCATCCTGTGACCATCAGGGTCAAGTTTCCCTCCTACCTCCAGGAAGAGTCTTATCCTTCCCACCATACTCGTCCTCCCTACTCCCTCTTCCCTGCTGGTGCCTCCATCTGGAATAGCAAATACTCCGCCTTCCCCTTCACACTGACAGCACATGTCCTATAAAGGGATCTCAGCCTCCACAGATGAGGATACGACCAGCCTCATGCAGCACTGCCAGGCACCAGCTTCGCGCTCTCAGCGGGGAGCCCTGCGCTTTCAGCAACGCTGCAGCACGGCTCACTTGGGCATACACTGAGAATAAGAGTGCAGGAGAGACAGTTGGGAACATGGGGAGGGGCATGTACGCACAGGGAAGGCACAAGACCTGAACTGAATCACCCAGCATATAAACACACATGCACACACACATACAGGGAAGCAGTTGGTTCCTCTGACAGAAAGTTTTTTTCGTCAGAACAGGAAGACAGCACTCAAAAAAACCCAAAACCAAAACACCAAACCCTTGCTTTATTGCTTCTGGAGCACCAAAACCAGCCAGGGCACAACAAGCAAAGACAGCCAGTGTTGACTACAAACCCACCTTGAGAATTTTGGAAGCCCACAGCTCACTTCCCTCCTCCCCCACGGCTCTCCTGTCACCCCTCGCCCTTCCTCGTCTGCACAGCAAGCAAGAGGAGAGGTAGAGGTCTCGAGTTTGGCTGAGTTTCCACTCTGGGGACAGAAGCTCGATAACAGACTGGGCAGGATGTGAGCACCCGTTGAGGAAGAGGATTAGTAGCCCCCTAATCTGCACATTTTGGAGTCTAAGCACTTTACTCCACTCTCTAATTAAACCACAGAGTACAGAGATTGCCAGAAGGCGGAGAACAAAGAGGAAGAAGGAAAGGAAACAGAGGTTGTGGCTTAAAGGCTGTTCCTTGTGGCTTAAATGCAAGGGGGCGTCACTGTAGGGATGTATTTCACCTCAAGTGCTTTATGCCAGGGCTGCTAAGCATCCTGTTGTCTCCCCTGATCCAATCCATAGCGGGGCTGAGGGCAGGATGAAGGGGAACCTGTGCGATGGCCTGGGGATGGCAGAGGAGGGAGCGAGGGGCTCCATCAGACAGGACGAAGCTTTACCTGCAGCAGCTTCGCCTGGTCGGCTATGACTCCCCTCCTGAGTCCCCTGCCTCCTGGGAAACAATATGAGCTCCAGACCACGTTTGCCTCCACTTCATAGACCTGTCTGCACAGAAGGGCCTTGTTCAAGTGCTTAGCTGGCTCCAGGTTGCAGAGGGGCTGGTGCCTTGCACGCTGCCCTGGCACCCAGGCAGGACATTCAGCTCTGCACCGGGCTCGTTTGGGGCTGCCTGGCAGGGGAAGCTTTCCTGGCATAGGTAAAGAGGGGAACCTTTTACCGCAGCCCACCACAAACAAAGGAGTTCAAATAATGGCCCGTTTCCCTCAAGCTGTGTTCGGGCCCACGTGCCTGTGCCAAGAGAAGGCAACAAGCCCGAGCCTCCGTTCCTCTCTGCTGGCACTTCAGCATGCAGTGGGGACAGCCTCACCAGGGAAACTACCTAAGCAGCGGGGACAGGAGCTCTCTGGGCTGCACATGCCGCGGCCCCACAGCACAGGGAGCAAGGCAGCTGGTGGCGTAGCTGGGAACAGGAGTGCAGGGGAAGGGTCTTGCCTCCCGAAATGCTCTGCCTCCAGCTCTGCCCCACCAGACTGAGGCGGGGGGGGGTGGGGGTGTGCATGTGTGCAGGGGCAGCCTGTCACTCCAGCGTCCCTCTCTTCCCTCGCTCCTATTCTTTGGAATTCCTCTCTTCTGTTTGCTTTGTTTCAGCCCTCAATGAACAGGAAGAAAAGGGAAGGAGCCTTGACAAATCCGATCAAGGCACAGACATGCTGAGGCTCCCTCCTGCTGGCATGCCAAGCCCTGCACTAATGAGGGGTAGAAGAGAGAGAGGTGGCCACTGAGAACAGTGGCCCCACAGAAACACTTGGTATAAGGGACAGAGGGATAACAAGCTGCTAGGGCAGAACAATACTAGCACAAGCTCCCAGCCTTCAGAAGGGGGTCTTCCCATTTCCCCTGACACAGGCAGCTTGTTCCAGCTCCTCAGCCCAGGTCCCAATCACCTACTGCCCACTACACTAGAAACACACAATAGACCATAGTAGTGTTTGGGGAGAAGGATCCAGATGTGCACATTCAAGGGAAGTTCAACTGAAACAGCCATGCAGATGGGATCACACTTTGTTCCAAGGATTCACGCGGGGAATCTGGTCTTTCCCTCCAGAGAACTGGGCCACGGGGGCTTACAAGTGCCAGTATTGTCTCCAGAACCTCCCCACAGGTCCCAAATACCCACATGCCCAGTAGAGAGGAAACCCACAGAGCCAAGACCTTCTGCCATGCAATTATCCCCAGTTAACCAATTTGGGTACAGAAGCACTAAGACAGGAAGGGAGCGAGCACATGTAAAGTGTCTACTTAACAAGCAAGATAACTAACCTTTGGAGGCTGCCAATGTTGCAGGAGTACCCGGGAACAGCTGGAGAAGCTGGCAGGGCCTGGTGGTGGCTGTGAGGACCACCCTTTAACCAGGTATTCTCAACTTGAAGGGCAGATAACACATCTCAGCTGTACTTGAAGGTTTTTGGAGCTTGCCGTCACCTGAAATCCAAAAGACAAACAGTCACATGAAGAGCTACTGCATAAGAGAGCTCTGGGGACAGGCCCCTGCACAGCCACGAGTGTCATAGATCAGCAGCACCCAACACCTTGGTCCTGTCCCTTTCCTCCAGCCTGTTGCAAAGCACAGCTCAGTGTCACCCAAGGCCACCCAGACAGCCCATGGGAGAATATCTGCATGCTGCGTGTTCCCAGTCCCAGATCACTGCACTGTCCTGTGGCATGTTCCCCACCCACGCAAGGAGAACTGTACCCATGTCCCCAGAAGTGCTGGCAAAGCCACAGCCACCGTGCTCAATCACAACACACGTGAGTGTGAGTTCTCACACCGACTCTTCAGCAGGACGAGGAGCTGAGGGAGGGATGCAAGTTCCCTGGCCCCCTCCCAAACATGATAGCAGCAGCAAGTGTTTAGCTTGTGAGGCAATGAAGGGATTAACTATCACGCCCAGTAACCTGAGCCCCTGCGACATACCCTGGGCAGTCCCAGGAGGGGAGTCAAGAGAGTCTCTCCAGATAGATGCACAACAGGGAGAGAGAAGGGATAAAGGCAGAGGAGAGAGAAGGTAGGCAAAAACTACCACGCAACTTGCACTGCAGTGAGCAGAGCAGCCTGTACATGTCGCTCCTCCTCAGAGGAAGAGGAGATCATCCTCCTCCTCTGCTGGGATCTTGCCAGCGCACCCCTTTCCTTCAGCTCCCATGGAGTTGGGCACCCACACACTACAACTGCAGGCTGGAATGGATGAGCCCCTCTCTCAGGAGGCTACAGGGATTATCACCTCCTTATCGGGAGAAAGCCCAAACCAGAAGCACAGAGCCAGGCAAATAAGTTGGGGCAAAGGAATCAGAAAGGAATCGGAAGTTTTGATTTAAAGCCCCTCTATCCACACATCGTTGCTCCAAGATGCAGGAGGAACAGGACCTTCAAAGCAGGTAAAACCTACCAAAACCATCTTTCTGGTCTGTCCCACCTGTTTTAAAACCCCAAAAACAGAAAACTAAGTGTGCAGTGTGCTGGGCAGCAGTCCCGTTGCTCCCCTCTAGCCACAGCAAACCCCAGGTCAACCTGGCACAGCACAATATGAAACAAGGGAGGCAACATCAGTCCCAACAAGGGCTGGAAATAAGAAATAGTTTACAACAGCTGCTACCTGAACAGTGAAACCCAGCAACTCCAATGAAGAAGTACAGCACCACAACTGCTCAGCAAAACCCTCCTCCAGCAACAAAGCCTGACACTACTTCTGCTTTGCGAGTCTCCCTCAGTATCTGGCTACAAGGTGGTAGCCAGTGAGAGAGGACACGTATGGACACTATGGCACATGTCAGTAAACAGACATCTATCCCCTCCATCATCCCCACTCTGCTTGTCCTGATCTGTCAGCTCCCACCTCAGACTGAAGGGGTCTAAGGGGGGTACCTCGAAGATGGATACTTCTGGAGCAGGGGGAACAGATTATGAACCAGGGCGCCAAATCCACTTGGCACACATTCCTTTTGCAGTCACAACCCTCCCTCTGGTGCTACTAGAGCCCTGCATTTACAGGGAGCAGTTCAGCAGGTAAGAGCCAAGCTCCTGGCACCCACGTGGGATAGGAAGCAGAAGCTGCCGGCAACAAGACCAAGTAGTTTCAATAGCAAAGAGCTGGGAAAGCAAATGCACCTTCAGCAGAGCTAATACTGAGTGTGGAGAGCCAGGCACGTGCCTGCCACACACACGGCAGTGCTGCCCAGTGGGATCCGCCACAGCACGGCCACCAGCATCACCAGGAAAGCAGACCTCCCATGCGCACATGGAAAGAGCCTACTCTCCAGGGTGGAGCCCACGTCCAACGGCTGCAACCCAGCCACTAGCAGTTATTTACACAGCACCGCGCATGGGACCTGCAAGACCTGCAGCGTGGTGGGACCGATCACCAGGTCTGCTGCCTTCTCCAGGTGGGGTCAGGGGAACTTGGGTGAGGCTGGGGGAAAGGCAGATCAGAAACCACAAGCAGTTGCCCCCCTCACCCCAAAGCAGTTGCAGCACCCTCTCCTTCAGGACCCAGCTGCATCTCTCCCTTGGAGTGTTTCCATTAACTCAGGCCACCAGGGAACTGCACGTCCAGAAGTTTTTTCCAACTGCATCACATGGTTATTAAAAGATACGGCCTCTCCCTCTCAGCCTTTAGCATAGGCAGATCTGGGATATTACAGGAAAGACTGCACATTGCTAATGAATCAGGGAAGGGAGTTATCCAAGTAACAGCCTGGGGCTCTCTGGAAAAGGCA
>NW_008795128.1:4722009-4725422 GCF_000699145.1 Aptenodytes forsteri
TCTGAGATATTACAGGAGAGACTGCACATTGCTAATGAATCAGGGAAGGGAGTTATCCAAGTAAGAGCCTGGGGCTGTAAATGGCTTTCTGGAAAAGGCATCTGGAGGCAGGAGGTGGTCACTATCTCTCAGCAGGGCTCTGCGCACATTGCCAGACTTGTTGTTTCTCCTGGGAAGCCAAAAAAAGTCTCTCTCCTGAGATGCCAAGTCTCAGCTAAGCTGGGAAGGGCAGGGGCACCCTGACAGAGAACAGCAACAAAATGCCTCCAAGTGAAAACACACATTAAAAGGCCCCTTAAGCTTGTTTGACCTGGGTTTCCCTTCCCCTCAGACTACCGCTTCAAGCAATAGACCTGTCAGCAACACTTCAGGAACTCAAGGACTACACCACCAACATCCCCTGCCAGCTGCTGCCTTTCCAGGCCCCAGGTCAGAGATCAGAGGTGCAAGCTGCCACCACCAGCAATGCCATGCTCAGAGGCTGGTATGCTTCATTGCCCTTGTCTCCTCATTTGGACAGAGATTTGGAGCTCTCCTGAAAGGTGCTGGTCTCCAGTGAGATACCGTGAGTGAATCAGGCCTTCCATTCTAGGCAGGGCTCATGTGTCAGGGACTAAAATACTCCCTGGACATGCCTCTGTCTACAGGTTATTTGAAGTGAGTCACAATTTATCCCTAGCCATCCCAAAGTATTGGCTGAGCTCATCCAGAAGCAAAGAAAATAGATGGCCACACCATGGTGTGGGAGCTGAGCAGGGCAGGAAGGGATGACCCAAGGAGACAGGGCCAGAAGGGCCACCTCATCCCACACCAGGACTGCTCCCTTCCAACCACAGCTGGAAAGATCCACATCCCTGACCTCACTCTGCCAGGCTCCTTCCCTCCCGGCGGTGGAAGGACAGCAGGAAAACATGGTTGGGGAGAATATCCACTTCCCCCACAACTACCACCCTCCCAAGACACAGCCAAGCATCAATATACGGAGTCTATTCTCCCACATCCCGCTCCCCAGCTCTAACACTGGCAGGCACTGTAAGAACACGTCTTCACCTACCCCAGCACCCCACAAGGTATGTTTTGAGCAAGGCTTACTTAGGATGAGTTGCCTCAGACCCATGGCAGTGCTCTGCCTGGGGTCAGGTTCCCCAGAAATGGTGTGGTCTCACGGATCTGAGCAAAGAGCGAAATGCTGGCAGCCAAGCAAGCTGGACTTCAACACTGTACCCACTGATGGGCTGGCAGAGTGCTTGCTTTTTTTTGGTTTGCTTCTTTTCCTACCATTAGTGCTGAGCCTGCACCCCTCATCATCAGAACACAGTAACTATTTGGCCTCAGTTACAGCCAGTGGATTTCCAGTAAGCACGAGCCCTCGGCACACAGACTGACAGTAAGTGCTAAGAAAGGAGCTGCTCAGAGATCTTTCCGGGTACAGTAAAGAGAGAAACCAGCCCTTCAACCCAGCCTTTCACCTCCTACCCCCCCCCCACCCAGGGCACCACAAGCCAAGGCGATTTAAGTCTTGCCCAGTCTCATGGGCTCACTGCTGTCCTGAGAAGCCACCCCTCCTACAGCACTCCCTTGCAGCATATTTACCATAAAAAGGCAGCGTGAAGTTACTCAGACTGTCCTCCAAACTTGCTCACTGTAGGAGGGAGACGAACAGAAAGGGGGACAGGACAGACAGCGGGTAGGAGGGAGGCTGGGGGCAAGGGATGAAGAGGAAGCGTCTGCCAAAAAGCTTCTCACTCAGGGACAGAACCGCACTACCTAGCTATGCTGTTCAGAGTAGCCCAAGGACTTTGTGCATCAAGCTTCACCTCTGGCTGAAGACAAGGTGTCTTTGGCAGTCTCCTAGGCAGCCGGCTCTCAGATTGCTGTCTGGCAGAGCCAGAGCTTCTCCTTGAAGGAGAGCAGCTCTGGCAGTCTGCACTAGATATGCCCCTAGAGTCATCGGCAGCACACACCTACCCCCAGCAAGCTGTGCTCCAGATCTCTGTCACGGGCTTCAGGTGCTACCTCACCCGCCTCGGTACTTACACTAGCAGCTCGGCCGCTGTGAAATTCAGAGGAGCTCACAGGTAGCACTGCATGTGAATGGAAAGTTGGGTCTAATCCACGTGATTCTGACTAAAAAGGTTTGTTTAGCACCAGACTGTTTGCCAGCAGTATCTCGTGCCCTTTTTGAACTCAGCCTGCTGGAAAACAAACCCTCAGGGGAAGGGGGGGAGAAGAGGAGAGATCAGAAAGGATAAAGTGCCTGCCCATGCAACTGTAATTCTTGCAGAGGAAGCTGCAGGCACACACTGCGTCCATTGTGCGGAGGTAACTGGACAGGAGGAAGGAGGGGCAGCTTGGCAGAGCTCTATTTGCACTCAGGAGACCTGTGAGAGGCCATGAAACACCCTCCTCACCCACCCTGCGCACCATCAGAGGTTCAGCAGGGCGGCGTGCAGCTGTATCCATGTGCACTGCTGCCGATCTTTGCACCACAAGGTGTGCCGAGGGCCAGGCCCAGCTCAGGGGAGCAGTGCGCAGCGGGGAGGGGATAGCCAGGCAGCCTCAGTGCAGGGTAACTCTCCCCGGCTGAGCGGGAGGCAGAGCTGGAGCAGAGTCTGTGCAGCCCAGCACCACTCGGCACGGCAGGGAGGGAGGGTCTGCGGGACTGAACACAGGTTTGAGCCCTCTTCTGCAACAGGCTGCAGCCAGACGGGTCCCAGGCCTCCGCCTCCCACCTGTAAAACGGGGCTTAGTGCTTAAGTGCAGTAAAGACTAGAGCGTGACTGTGGCCGTGCAAGTCCCGCGCGGGCGCCGAGAAAGAGCCGGGAAACACTGACAGCATAGCCCTGACCACCTCCCTTCTGCACCTCTGCTCCCCCCTCCGCGCTCCCTCCCTCCCTCCTTCCCTCCCCTCCGAAACCTCCTCCAGCCCCCCCGATCCCGGGCAGGGAGAGACACTGCCACGCACGATAAAAGACAAACACGAGGTTGGCAGGCCCCCGTCCCCAAGGCCCCCCCAGCCTTTTCCAGTCCCTGCCCGCAGTTTGCAGCCCCTTGGGGCAGCACCTCCTCCTGCCCCGCACCCAGCAAGCGGGCACGGACCGTTCAGCCTTTGAAAAGAGCGGGGGCTGCCCCTGCCCGCTCGGTCACACCTTACGCTTCCCGAAATAAAGCCCTTGTCAGGTGCAAAGAGATGTCTCCCCGGTGCCTGCCAAGGAGGGATCCAAACACGGTCCCTGGGTGTCCATCAGAGCACCCCCCCCCGGGGGGGCACAGGCCCTCCCGGCTGGGACAGGAGCTCCTGCACGTCGGTCCCCGCCGGGTGAAGATGTGGCAGATGCCGCTCCAGACGCCCACGCTCCCTCCCCAACGCCACCAGGAACTTTTTACCGGTGCCGCCGTCAGACCCGGTAGTT
>NW_008795128.1:4726338-4735631 GCF_000699145.1 Aptenodytes forsteri
GCGGGTGCATGCGGGGCCGTTCCCCGGCCCCCTTGTTTTCTTCGCGCCGGGCTGCATCCTCCGGCAGCCGAGGGGAGGAATCTGCACGTCTTGCTGCCCCTCCCGGGGGAAGAGGCAGCAGTCCCGGTTTGGTTTGCTTTCTGTGCAGCCCGTAACTGCGGTGTTCTTCTCTTCCTTTCCTAGTGTACTCTGCCTCCAACCTCCTAGTGCTGTTAAATGACTGGATTCTCCGAAAGGAGCTGCAGCGGAGCCTGCCCGTGGTAAGGCTGGAGTGTGTGGGAGGAGGATTTGGGACACATGCTTTCTTCCTTGCAGTAGCTTTCAGGGAGTGTCTGTAGAAACTAACAGGTCTTTTCTGTGGCCTCTCTTTGCTGTCAGGTATGTAGAGGCCAGAGGCAACCTCTGAATGCAGGTAAACAGCAGCCCTGCCCTGTAGCTCCTGGCTCGGAGGAGTGGCCAGAGCACTCCCTGGAGCACAGAAATCAGGCTCTGACTTGCACCAGGAGCTCCACTGTTATTTTGAGAAGCTCAGAACCTGAGCTAAGCAAAAGTGTTGCTGAATAACCGTCGCTGTTTCCAGAGCAGTGGCTCTGGAGCACTGAAGCTCTGATTCCATCCCTCAGACTCTTCCTTTACATATGCTATTGAGCAAAACAAATATAAGCACCTTGCTTCTATGTCTCTCCTGCAAGAGCCCCAGGCTGGCTCCCAGCACTTGTTAGACCCTTTGGGGAATGAGGAGGAGGGCTTTTTTTTCTAGACAGGCCTCTTCTGTTGCAAGCCTGCCCGCTGTGTGGGTTTGGGTGTAGGCAGCTCTCTGGAGCGTCAGGCGTGTAACAAACAGACATGCAAAAGACTTGCTTCCCAGGTTGTTAAAGGCCAAAGTGAATTTCAGCTGTATTGTCTTTATTGATGCTTTTCAACGGTTAAATCTGAGGAGGAGGGCTTTTTTTTTCTAGACAGGCCTCTTCTGTTGCAAGCCTGCCCGCTGTGTGGGTTTGGGTGTAGGCAGCTCTCTGGAGCGTCAGGCATGTAACAAACAGACATGCAAAAGACTTGCTTCCCAGGTTGTTAAAGGCCAAAGTGAATTTCAGCTGTATTGTCTTTATTGATGCTTTTCAACGGTTAAATCCTGTGGTTGACAGCACCAGCAAGTTCCCACGTGGGGAGCAGGGACCCTGGCTGGAAGAGCACCCACTGTCTTGGGGTTCATGCCTGGACTCTAGACTGATGCTGTATTCAGCAGGCATTTGCTCTGGTGTGACTGTGGACTCTGGGTCCTCTTCTCTCTACTCCAAGCGTACTCCCTTGTCAACTCTAACCAGGGAGGAGGTTCATCCTGTATCCCAACTCTGGGACGAGGAGGAGGAGAGAGTTTTGCCGCGGAGTTTAGGCACAGTGGCGCAACCCAGGAGACTGTCCTGCTGTGTCAGTTGGGGTAGAAGGCAGTCCAAGATACAGCTGTGATGTTCTCCCTGTTTCTGGGGTAGCAGCTCTGTGTGATACACTGATGTCTCGGTCTGCCCCTGCTTGGAGGTAGAGAAGTGGGCTTGTGCATAGACTTTGGCTGCAGTGGAGGCACCACTTTTTGTTTCTGGGGCTGTGACTTCCAAGGCCATCCGGTGCTTATTTCTGAGAGTCTCGCCAGACTGGGCTGTGCTTCTGCCCCGTTTAACTCCCAAGCAGAACCTGCATCCTGTCCCCCTCCTCCCCTCTGTGTTTTGCAGTCGCTGCCCCAGCAGAAGCTGCTGACCTGGCTGAGTGTGCTAGAATGCGTGGAGGTCTTTGCAGAGATGGGGACAGCCAGGGTGTGGGGGGAGATGGGCCGGTGGACCATCATTGTCCTCATCCAGCTGGCTAAGTAAGTGCTGCGGGCGGAGGGGAAGGGGCAACGTGTGCTCGGAAAGGGGATCTGGAGGGGACTCAGCAGTACCCTAGGAAAAAACCTAAGCAGGACTGAGCTGCCGGTCCCTGAGGCTGGGGGAATTTGGAGCCCCACAGCGTGCTGGATACTGTGCCACAGAAGGGGACACCTACCCCTCTTGCCTTGCCAGTTGCCCTGAGCAGACCTGAGTGTTTCCCTCTTCTGTGGAAGCCACCTTTCCAGTGCAACAGGAACCCAGCTCCGTAGCCTGGTATTGAAGGCTTCCATGTGTCTGCTCACAGAGCTGTCCTTCGTCTCCTGCTCCTGCTGTGGTACAAAGCTGGCATCCAGACATCTCCTCCCATCGTACCGCTGAACAGGGAGCAGCAGCAGCCTCTCCACCCCCAAGGTGAGCCCATGGTGCTGTCATCATTGGCTTGGCGCCTTGCTGGGCCACATGTCTTGTCCTGCTAGGAAATACTCATCAGAGCAGCGGCGTGGGCGGTACAGGGAACTGTAAGGCTTCAGTATGCAAAGCTGAGCTGCATTGAACTTTACACCCTTTGCAGAGCACGAGTTAGCTTGGTGACAGGGTTGCCCTGCAGTCTGGAAGGAGGGGGTGAAGGAGTCTAAGCCTGGAACCACTGGCTGAACTGTGAGTCAAGCTGCATGTCCCCTGGTCTGACGGTGAGGAAAGAGATCCTAGGCCTGGGCAATGTCAGGCAGATTTACCTTTTCACCCTCCGACAGCTCTGCGCAGTTTTAGCCCCTTCAGGATGGTCCAGTTTGCACTAGATCAAACTTTCAGTCAGTCTTCTTGGTGGCAGTGTAGGGAAGGGTGCTGCCACCTCTGGGGTGAGGCGTGTTTCTTCGGAGCCTGATCCCTGTGGCTGCTTTCTTCTGCAGACATGGAAGACAACTCCTCAGGGAAGGATCAGACATATGTTGGCAGGCGTTCCAACCGTGTTGTGCGCTCCCTCCAGAGCAGTAAGTAGTGGAGCCCATTTTCTGTCCTTGTCTGAGCTGTTTCTGCTCTGTGCCCTTTATGTATGACCTGGGTGTGGGGCAGTAAAGAGCAGAACCTTGTATTGGGGCATATCCTGCCAGTCACTGGGCCCTGTGGGTGGGGGGATATCAAAGCAACGGGGATTCAGGCACATGCTGCAAGGCTAGCATTTAAATTGTATTTTCCCAAGTGAGCTGTGCAACGGAGATAACCCTTCAGTGTGGTTATGCTTTGAGGGGCACAGACCTTACGAGTACCTCTCCCTGCCCTCTGGAGGCAAGCTCTGAGGGCGCTGGTCAGCCGCAGCAGTTGCTGTGTGCGCAGCTCTTCAAGCTTTCCTGTTTCACACCTTCACAGTGCAGAAAGTAGTAGGGTGGTGGTGCGGGGAAGTGTGGTAGGAAGGCTTTATTTGTGTTAGTGACCTGATCTACTTGTTTCAGCCCCATCCCTGCAGTCCCGGCACTGGGGGTCCCCTCAGCAGAGGGAGGAGTCGCAGAGCCGAAGAGCAGAGGAGATGAACCAGCCTCCCACCCCTCTGGGTCTCCAAGAAACCATCGCAGAATCCATCTACATTACCCGCCCTCTGCTCCACCGTATCCTGCCCTGGCTGCGTGGGGGCTCATGCCATACCCGGGGTGCCGGCAGAGGGTGCTGCGGGCTCGGCCCTGGTGCAGGGCAGTGCCGCACCAGGCTTCTCTCTCCCTGCTGCTGCTCTGCTGAGGCAGGGGCCTCGGGACTCCTCCCTTCTCTTATGCCTTGATGGCTAGCCTCAGCTGCTGGAGTTGTGGGTGCAAGTCCTCCAGCCCCTTCCCTGGGCCCCCCCAGCACTGCCTTAAAGTGTATTCTCCTGGGCTCAGCAGAGCTTTGCTGGCACCCAGGGGATCGTTTGTCTGCATGCCTCTTGTTAGGCATCTCTGGTTCTTTCCGTTCCTTGACTCTGCGTTCCTAGTATTGAGTTTAGGAGTGTGGGGCCAGAGATCGTGGAAACCCTGGCTCCTTTCAGCAGTCCTGGACATCTCTAGGTCAGTCTGAGGAAGAGTCTTTGCGGGTGCTTGAGGTTGGTGGTGGCTGAGCATCAGACTTCCCCCTGCTCCCCAATCCAGGGCAGGCCCTACTGAGAGAAATACACACAGGGACTGGGCCTGGTCTTTAGCTGGGAGATTGACACGTTTAGGTATCTTCTGCAACACTTAAAGTGCTCCATGTTCTGAGCTGGTGCAGCCTGCTCTGTGTGGAGCTGAGAACGGAGGGCATTTAGAAACCCACTTTCTTTTCCCTGCTGGCTGCTGTTGCCATGAGTTAGCTCTCTGTCTTTCTCCTTCCAGTTTGAGCTTGCTGAGTGATCTGAAAGACTTGAACAGGCGAGAGCGAGCAGAGCTGAGGCGACGAACCATCCTACTGCTGTACTACCTGCTGAGATCTCCTTTCTACGACCGATATTCAGAGTAAGGGGCCCCTGATGGGCTTTTGCTGAAAATTTCCCTTTTAACAGAAATAGTGTCAGGGGTCTGGGTGAGTAGATCTGAAGAGGTCTGGGTGCCTGTGACCGGTTTAATCTGAGCCCTTCTGTAACAGCTGCCATTGCTGTTCATATGTTCAACAGCTGGGGCAGGAGGTGTCCCGCTGGATTTGTTTATATTTTCTCCCTTCCTAGGGGCAGGATCCTCCTCCTTCTGCGCTTGTTGGCTGATTACGTGCCCGGAGTTGGCTTTGTCACACGTAAGTGGGCCCTGCTGCTATATCCCTGTTTCTGTTGGGTGGGGAAAAATCAGGGGAGTTGAGCAGAACGTCTGTCAATTGGTTTCCAACCTGAGGAAGGAATTGGGAAGTCCCTAGAATGGTTAGCACCAGTGCACCCTGTATTGATGCTTGTGTTGTTTTAAACTGGAACAGGAAAGGATTAATTGCTCCCTGGCTATTGGGGACCTGCGCTCGACCACAGTGGTAAACCTCCCTGTGCCCTCCCAGGCTGCAGAGCTCTGTCTCCTGGGCTCACTTTTTGCACCTCAGCTGGTGCACCAGAGCCCTGCTTTGCAGCCCCTGTTTTTGAACTCTATTCCTTGATCCCCAGTCTGCAATGCAGACACGAGGGGTAAACAGGTGCCTAGAGGTATTGACCCAGCCAGGAGCTGATTGTAAATCAAAGGGCTGAACCAGGTCTGTCTTCTCCTAGTCCTTCACCAGAGGATCCCTTTGTTATGGGCCAGAATTCCACCACCCCCTCCTCCCTGCTGAAGTGAAGCCTTTTGTGGAGTGATTCGTGGCAGTGATGTGGCATTAGATCAGCCTGGCATCGTGGGATTGTCCTTTCTTTGGGGAGTTCACAAAGCTGGCTAGCTCAGGAGCCGCTTCCTCCAGTTAGTGATTTCAGAGAGGCTTTGGAGCCTGCATTAAGCCATGTGCTACATAAGCATTTTCATTCTACAGCAGTTGCTTCTGTGTCTGCACCTGCTTGTTATTGCTGAGTTGTCTTCCCTCTTTCCTGTGCCACAGCAGTGTCCTCCTAACTTGCTGCATGCGAGTTTTCCCCTTGCACATTGTAGAACCCCCTTCCCACTGGAGCTTGGATGTGTCAGCTCTGAGGGAGTGGTGTCCCGCACCATGGCCACGCTGACCATGTTCCACACCCTGCTTGGTCCTGCTCTAATCTCTGGCACCACATCCCAAAGTTGTCTCCCATCTTGGCAAAAGTAACTGTTCTATTCTTGAGTTCCTCTGAGTTGTATAACTGGAGATTTGGGATTGTTGGGTATCATAACGAGAAGGGGGGATATACCCCATATACATACAGCTTCAAATTCTTGCCTTTCTACATGCGTGATCCCTCTGTTCTCTTGTTTCAGGGCCACTGATGGATTACTTGCCTGCTTGGCAGAAAATCTATTTCTATAACTGGGGCTGATGACAAGATGATTATTCTCTGCTAAGATCATGGCTGGACATTTCTAAGGAGGTCAGGCAGGCTGGGGGAGGGATGTTGATAATGTCTAATTTTCAGTTAAACCATCAATGAGAACTCCTGTTCTGCAGGGTGGGGAGGGGTGTGTGTAATTTTTTTTAACAGATCTAGCTGTGAATGATGGACACTACATGTGTGGAGAGAGCCTGGCCACCTCTTTCTCTGGACCGTTCTGTGGCTGCAGCAATGGTGATGGGACAACCTCTTTTTTTAAGCACTTGATTTTTCTCCTTTTGTACGGCTGCACTATAATAAAGCCAGGCAGCATAGTGTTTTTCGGAGAGCATTGTCTCCCACCTCATGGCGCTGAGATAGACCTGCAGCCTGCTTGTGTTGGCCGTGCCTGGTCGATCTGCTTGGAGCGGGCTTGTCTGTCAAATAAACTGACTGAACAGAAAGAACTGAGCTGAAGGACCTCTCTTCCCCTGTTTGCCTGGGATCCTCTTGTATATGGTTGCCAGCAGGTCTCTCTATTGGAAAGAGCAGCTTTTGCAGTTGTCTATGCTGGGATATGCTGTCCCTTAGAAGCCTTTTGCTCTGGCCTGTGTCAGGCAGGGCCCCACGTGTTGCTAAACTGATGACTGTAGCCTCTAACTCCAGGTGCCTGGTTCGGTCCCCAGTTTCCTGGGGTTCCCCTGGGGGTACAGAGAGCTGCAGTTTGCAGGCTGCCTTCCTAGCACCTAATGTGTGCTAAAAGGGTTTGTAGAATGGCTGCCAGCCAGTGCTCGGGGGCTTGGCCAAGGGCAGAGAGGAGAAGAAATGAAGAGATTAATTCAACAAATACTGCTGTGCCACACTTAACAAAGGGCCCAGGAGAGGCCTGGACAGCCATGGCCGTCTTTTTGTATCTGCTTTGCTAACTGGTGGACAGTTGAGGCATCAGTCTGCTCAGTGAGCTGCTGTGGAGGCTCCCTTGGCCAGGACAAAGGGGTAGCCAGCTGGTGGCACTGGCTTGTCCCGCAGGCGGCTGCCAGTCCTGTGCAGAGCTTGGGAGCTGGAAACTGCCGGGTGTGTTGGCCTCAAGTGGGTGACAGGAGCCTTCCTACCTGAACCATCCTTGAGGGATTCTGGGGCTGCAGGGGTCACAGCCTTCTTGCCTCAGCACCTGAAATAGGGCATCCACCCACCCACCCCCCAAATGGGCCATGGCAGTTGGGGACCACAGGGTTTTGGCAGCGGGTGGGGTCTATGTTGCCACCCCAGCTGGCAGCAATGCCCTGTAATGCAGCAGCAGCAACATGGAAAAGCCATGGGTGAGGGATTGTGCTTTTCATTTGGGCTGCTAGCAGAGAAAGATGCTGAAGATGGCAAAGCCTGGAAAGTGTTTGGGGGGTTCACTCCTGGGGACAGGGAGTTACTGAGATGAAGGGGTTTGCTCTTGAAGGGGTTGAGAGGGAGGCGAAGGATGGTGGTGAGGGACAGGGAAGCAGCCCTAGAGCTGTGGCTGTGTGGAGGGATGTGCGCCAGGCAGGGAGGCTGCGAGCAGCTGGCGTGGCCTAGGCAGGACCAGGCAGCCCAGGACCAGAAGCTCACATACTGGGAGGGGGTAGGCAGCAGCGCCTGGGCAGGGGCCTACCTCCTGCCCAACCCAGCTGGTGTCCCAGGGCCACCGGAGTGGCTCCTCTGTGACCTCGCTGTGGAGCCAGCATCAAGGTGCGCCATGCTCCACAGGCTCCTGCTGCTTGCCCTGCTGCTGGGGGCTGCCCTCCCGCGGCCCCTGCGCCAGAGGTAATGGTGCTCCCCTCCTCCTCCTCCCTGCCCTGCTACCTGCAGAGGTACCCCAGGGCTCCTGGCCCAGGCGTGGGCTGGCACTTGTGGCACCAAGCCCTCAAGAGCTGGCCGGGCTGGGTAAAGACAAGCGGCGCATGGGCGCTCTTGTGCCAGCGTGGGTGAGTGCCACAGGGCTTTGGCTCACTCCTGTCCCTGATTATCCTCCGTAGGGTCAGCTACTCGGTTCCTGAGGACTTCTCTGCTCCCCTGGAGCTTCCACAGCAGCACTTTGGCCTGGTGGATGGTACAGCACCCTCCTTGCCCCTCCGAACTCCCTTGCCATGCACTCACCCCTCCAGGCGGGCGGTTGTCCCCAGCCCCGTGAGCAGCCCCAGGGCTGAGCCCAGCCTCTCCGCTCTGCCCACAGATTACGGCATCAAACCCAAGCAGCCTCGCTTCAGGACCTGGGCAGCCCGGGAGCGGCCGGCGGGGCTGCGCAGAGCTGGCAAAAGCAAGCGTGATGAACTTGACTTGCTGGAGTACTACTATGATGCCCGCTTGTAAGCCAGCATGTCCCTGTGCCCATCACAGCCCAGCCTCCAGGACGCCCCCCGCCTGCCCTCTGCTGCTGCAGGACAGGGTAGGTGTGGAGTGTAGGAATGGGGCGGGGGGTGAAAGGGTAAGCCCTATTTTGAGTGAGGACTGGAGCAAATGACCTCCAGAGGTCCCGTCTGATCATCATACGATGATCTCTGGCCTCCAGGGATTGCATCTGGAGCTCTCAGACCAAACCTGAGAAGCTCCAGCTCCTCTTGGGGTCCCAAGGGAAGGAATGAGCCAGGGCCCAAACTCACTGCGGTGGGACACAAACAGCATGGCGGTCCTGCTCCATGAACCATCATATTTAATAGTTGTTGCCATCACAGCAGATCCAGCTGAAGCACAGAGACCGCTGGCTGCAGGGACCGGGAGAGCTCTTCTACCTCCACGGTGCTTCACACAGTTCCCTGCAGGCTTTAGCCCTTCCCTGCCCCACTTCTGGCAGGGACCCAGCTCTGCGCAGGGGCTGAGCCCCACTGCCCTGGGGTGGTCCAGCCCTGCCGCTGCCTCTGCCACCTGCAGCTGGGGGGAGGGGGGGGAAAGGGGCAGAGAAAGTCTCCCCTCCCAAGGGTGTAGTTACTGCAGGGAGGTATGGGGGTACTTTTATCTCTTCCCAGGGCATGGATACAAGAGGGGAGGGTGGGGATGGGGGCAGAGGCAGGGGTGAGCTGTCTCAGCTCATCCTGGTGCTGGCATGCCTCTGGCAGGGGAGATACTGGGGCTCCCTCTGTCATTCCTGTCCAGCAGCCTTGTCCCCAGGGCCCGGCAGGGAGGCGATGCCTGCCCAGGGCAAGCCCATCTCCCAGGCATGAGCCAGCACACGGGTCTTCTTTGCTGTAGCTGCTGTGTCTTCATACTGCGAGAGTCTGACTCTGCCACTGCATTAAAAGTCACCCCAGAGGGATGTGACGGGAAGCTGGGCCATGGTCACAAGGAGGAGATGCTGTCACCCCAGCCTGCAGCAGGAAAGGGCCCAAGCACGCTGCTGCCCACCCCTCCGCTGCTCACAGGCAGGGCACCCAGCGGGTGCTTCTCCAATAGAATAAACTAAGAGTATTTTGTACAATAAACACAATTTGTCCAGCCCTCCCCCCTCCCATCCCCCCAGCCCGAGGAAGGGGAGTCATGAAAAGAGGCGGGGGGCCCGCCCCCCG
>NW_008795128.1:4735899-4742171 GCF_000699145.1 Aptenodytes forsteri
TGCCCCGGGGAGCCCTGCCCCAGGCCCGCTCCTCCTCCAGGCTCAAAGCAGCTCTTGTCCATGCACGACACGGGGAAGGGGCGAGATTGCAGCCCTGGCTGTGCAGGGGGTGCCTGTGCCAGCCCCTACTCCAGGTAGATGTCTTCCGTGGGGCACGTGTACTCCACATACTCCTTGTAGAATTGCTGAAAAGCCCTCCTGCAACACAGCACCGGGCAAAGCTGAGCAGCGTCATCCCCACAAGGCATTTACAGAGTCCCGCTTTCCTTCTCGCCCTCGCTCCCTACCCTGCGGCCAGTTTGACCCTCCAGTCCCCCAGCCCCTGGCCCCTCCTGCGTTAGCACCCAGAGCTGCCATCAGAGCTGCAGGGTCTCCATCCTTGCTCTGATCCCCTGCACAGTGCAGGACTTTCAGCCATCTGCCTGCAAAGCTTTGTACTGGGACTTGTTCCAGTGTTGTCAGGAATACGCTGCCCGTAGCCGTCAGCCCTGGCTCTCACCCCAAGCCTCTCACTTGAGGGAAGAGGTGCCAGCCTGGGGCCAGGTCCAAGCCCCACATATATGGGGAGATGGCAGAATTCAGCCTGGCTGCCTTGTTCCTCCTGCCCTTCAGGAGCAAGCGCCTCCCTTCCTGCCCAGCTGGGACTCACCCTACAGACTCCGCCAGTGGCTTCGTGGACTCCTCCGAGACAAAGACATGACAAGCAAATCTGTGGTCAGCAGGGTGCTTGGTGATGAACCCAAAATATCTGAGAGCAGAGAGAGTGGGTGTGACTGGACCAGCAGACAAGCAGGCACAGGTACCCCAGCATCCCCGAGCTGTATCCACCCCTGAGCCATAGGGGTTTGGGATGTGCACACACACACCCCTCCCCCCCCCCCCCAACCCCCGCCCACCAGCTGCCACGGCCTATGCCCAGAGCTGGGATGTAATTCCCATCCAAAGGCTGCTTTTGCATGAAGCCGCAGTGCTGGGCTCACAGGGGAAGGGGAGTGCTCAGGACCAAGGCACTGGGAAGCATCACCTTCCCAGCCCCAGTCATGCTGCCCCCAGGGAGCGGGAAGGCAGCAAAGCCTCCGTGCCGAGCTGCTGGTGTTGAGAGCTGCCCCGCACCTCCTTATTACTCACTTGTTGTTCTTTGGATGGTACCCACAAAAGGAAATGTTCTTCAGCTGGAAAAAATGGCTACACTTGTTTACCTGGGGGAGAGAGAGAGACGAACTGTCAAAGCTTTCCTCCCCACCACCCTGTGGGGCAACCAGTCTCTGGCCCCTGGAAATATGCACTTGGATTGAGCAGTGAAATGAATTTGAGCCTGATCCTGGGCTGCTAGCAGAAGCACTTTCAGGATGGTCCCAAGCACCTGCACACAGGGTGCTCTTCCAGGCAGCCCTGCTGGCTCCCACCCAGGCTGCCTCTACCTCCAGCAGCTCCTGTGGGGTTTCCCTGGAGGCCCTGGGTTAGGCTGTACTCAGGTTAGGGTCAGTGCTGCTGTTTGCCCAGTGCACACAGCCCTTCTCCCTTGCTAAAAAGGCTTTCAGAAATACCAGCAGATAGAAGGTGAATGGATAACTTGGAGCTAAATAAGTCTTTCAAGCCTGCGTGTTCAAAGGGTCCCAACCAGAAATGAGAACTTATTTATACAGGTTTAAAGAGCAACCAAGTTGATGGCATCCTCTAGATACAGGCAGGACTTGTAGAAACCCCAGCCCAGCTCCCTGCCACAGCATCCATAGCCATGAACGACTCCTACGCCCCAGCTGTAGGGGAGGTTTCCCAAAGCCTTGCTGCAAAGCCCTCCCTTGCCTCTGCCCAGCATCTCGCTGTGCTTTGCTAGGCTACTTATGCAGAACACTAATCAGCAGCCTGCCATAGCCAGCTAAAGAGATTACAGGGCAGATCTGGAGGACACCACTCAAAATAGTAACAGAAAGATTTAGGAGCAGCTGACAGATTACCGGCGCAGCTCAGCTCGCAGCATCCCAGCATCCCAGCGCAGCGATGCACTTGGCAGCTGCGAGGGCATCAGCTGGTGGTATGGCCCAAAGCTGGGAGCCCATGAGGGACTCTGAGGTGGGCCTACAACCCCACTGATGGTGTTTCTCACACCCTTAGACGGGTGGAGATCCTCCATTTTCATATGCAAACATGACCTGTAGCACAGGGGGCACGAGCCAGCAGCTGGGAAGGGATGAGATGAGTGGGGAGTGGGGCACTACCTTGCTGTGCTCCTTGGAGTCATCAGCTTTCACGGCAATCTTGACCCCACGCACGCTGATCTCCAGGACGCAGCTGGAGGGTGGGTTAAAGTGCACAGTGAGGCGGCGTGTGGTGGCAATCTAGGGGGGGGGAGACAGAGAGACAAAGCCCTGGCACTCGTGAGCAGTGATGATGGCTCACCCTTTCCCTTCCCTTCCCCACTGAGGCTCTGCCCTGCTGCCAGGAGGAGCAGGCGCTCCCAGGGATGGGGTGGGACACTACCTTCTGCATGGCCGCACAGAGCACGTCGTTGCCCTTGTGATAGGGAACCTGCACCGAGCCGAGGAACTTCACCCGAAACTGGTCCACCCAGTCACTGCTCTTGGTCAGAGCTGGAAGAGAGAGCACGCGGTGGGGATCGCCTCCGGTGACCAGGAACGTGGGCTGAGATACACCTCCCCACTCCATATTCCCACCCCCGCATGTTTCCCTGCCCAGGGAAGGCTTCCTGCAGCACCAGGTACCAGCTCCCAGCATCACACCAGAAGCTGCCCATCGGTCCCAGCTGGTTGCCCAACTTGGTCCTCCCTCCATCCCCCTGCTCAGCACCAGGCTCTGCTCAACAGAGGGGAGGTGGACACAAGATGGGGGACATCAGCAGGCTGCGCACAGAGGCTTGGTACCTGTTACATGGTCTGGGTCCTTGGTGACTTCGATAGCATAGTAGGCAGGAAAAATGCCCCGGTCACCTGTCCGCATGTTGTAGGCCTCGTACCAATAATCTTCTGCCTGCACCTCCACCAGCAAAGGATCGTCCACCTCCAGCTCCAGCTCATCCACGTGGCGAGGCACAAACCTGGGCAGGGAGGCACTAGCACCTGGCCAACCAGCAGCTCTGGTGGCCTTCTCACTGGCACACTGCTGGGGCAGGGGGCAACACAAAACCCACCGCTGGCCCAGGCAGGCAGCACCCTGGTGGGTGTAATTAGCTATGGGGACCTGAGACACTGAATAAAGCATCTGAGCATGTTTAGGCTCAAAAGGCGTCAGCACCCTGGCACCTAAGGCAAGGGTATCCCTATGGCACCACCCATGCTGCTCCCCAGAGGTCCCAGCTGCCCTCGGAGGTCTTGTCCTGCCCAGGAGCGACACCTGCCCAGGCTGCTGCAGGGGCACGAGCTATGGGCAGTGGTTTGGTCCCTGGGGCTTCCCAAACACTGGTGTTTGGGCTGGCCCCACCATGGTGGGAGGGCAGCACCGGCTTTGCCCCGTGAGAGGCTGGGGACACCACGCGCACCTGTAAGCTCACCTAAAGACAGCACGGTGGGTCTGCTCCTGCTCCTCCCCGTTGATCATGCAGGAGAACAACCCGAAAGACTCGGCACCTGGGGACAAAGGCAGAGGAGGACAGCTCAGCATTGAGGGGTCAGCACCACAACCAAGGGATGGACATAAAGCCAAACAGGCTGCTGATGCTCCTGGGTATGGCCCAGCCAAGACAAAACCACACAGTGCCACATGAGAGAAAGGCACGGCTAGGGCCGCCGCACTGGTGCCCAGTGGTCCCCGCTGGGACCACGACCTCCCTGTGCCACCTCGCACAGCTGTGACAGCTGGTGTCACCAGCACTGTGGGACAGGCCGCACCGCAGGAAGCCCTGCCTGCCGGGGCATGCTGCCAGCCGCGGTGCTCCTCTGGGCTCAGGGAGGAGGGGGACACTCCAGGAGGGATGCTGTCCCCCTGTGAGACCACCCAGCCTTCCCCTCAGCACCCTCAGCACAGACATACCTTGGGCTAGCCAAAAAAGCAGCCTGAAACACCTCCAGCCACTCCCACCTGCAGGTTGCAAGGCTTTTCCAAGCCCCCCCCCCACACCTCCCTGGCCACCAGGGACAAAACCACAGGCTACAGCAAGCAGAGCTGGGGCTGATGCCTGCTGGTGGCCCTCCACCTGGCCCTAAGTGTGCCCTCAGCCTCGCACCAGGGATGGGCAGGGCTGCCCAGGCAGGCAGCCACCAGCTCACCTCCCCCCAGCCCCCAGCACTCACTGGAGGAGCGCGCCCGGCCGCTCATAAAGACGTTGAGGAACTTCTTGGAGAAGTGGATGTCTGCCTCAGGGGTGGAGTCCTCAGAGAGGCAGACCGAGTCACGCTTCAGCGCATCTTCCTCGTACTCCTCACCGATGGCCGACTCGTAGGGTGAGGAAACGCAGTTGTCGTAGACGGTGGCCGAATCACTCTCGTCGCTGTAGCCCGAGTAGCACTGCTTGAGGCTGACCAGTTCCAGCTGCACATTCTCGTCCACCACCAGTGTGTACTTGACCGAGTCGTAGGAGAGGGCACTGGTGTCCGAACTCACCGAGGCTCTCTGAAGGTTGTGCCCTGGCCGGGAGCCACCACTCCCACCACCACAGGAGGCCCTGGGCAGGTTCGTCTTGTCGGGGGAGGACATGTAGTCCAGCACCTCGTCCTCCTCGCTGATGGAGGGGTTGGTTTTTCCTGCCAGGGCCGAATAGCCGGTGTCAATGTCGGAGCTGATGGACATGCGGTTCTCACTGGACTGAGACAGGAATGGCTTGTCAGTCTCCAGGGGGTCCGAGTTCTTCTGCACAGGTGTCAGGTAGATCTCCTCTGTGGCCTCCAGCCTCACGTCCGTCTGGTAGTGGATGCGGTCCCGGTGGGCCTCAGGGCCCCTCGTCGTCACCACCACCACGCTGGCACCATGTGGTGGGGGCCGGCTGGTGGCCTGGTGCTTCTCGGGTGGCCGGGACAAGGCAACACAGGCAGGTGCCATCTGGGTGGCTGCTGTGCGCCGGCACGGGCTCTCTGTGGACGTACCCCGGTCTTTGGTGGAGGTTGTGCTGTTTTGGTGATTGACCTCATCACTCAGGCAAACATGGTCGTGGGGAGGGGTCTGCTCACCTGGAGGGAGAGGAGAGCAGCACTGACAGCCCCGCAGAGGGTGATGCTCCCTGCCAGGGAAGGTGGCCAGGAATGCCACCCAGACTCAAGATGGACATGTACCCTGCATCCATGTGGGATGTTTCCCCAACCTCCTGCTCCGGCACCACTTGCCCCAGGCTCCTGAGAGCCACAAAAGGGTGCAAGGAGCTGCCCCTGGCCAACAGCCCAAGAACTCACCCGTCTTCAGAGGGGATGACGACCGGGACACCCGCTCCTGCCAACTGTGCTTTTTCCCCAGAGAGTTGTTATTCAGAGTGTCCTGAGGAGAAGAACAAAGCCGCCTTGTAGCCCAAACAGTAAACAGCGCGTGGCACAGCAGCGGCAGCACCCATCCCTCCCCAGGTCCACAGCACCCCTCTTGGCTCCCACCTTGCCTGGGCACACCGGGGCATGTGGTGCTTGGGGGGACCCCCCCGCCAGCCCCACATCTGGCCACGCTGCTGCTGCGAGAGCTGGTGCAGCAGCCAAAGCAGGGCGGGCAAGGAGCCAGCTGGGAGGCAGATGGCCTGGCCTGGATGGATGTACTTGTCCGCCCCGGGGAGACTCATATGCAGGAGCCCACGGCTGGATGGTCCCAAGCCAAAAATTCAAGACCTGAGCCTGCCTGGAGCCCACCTGGGCTGGGCAGGCATGCTTTGCTCCCATCCTTCAGGCCCTGCCTACCTTCAAACCACCCAACATTATTAAATGGGGGAAGTCTCAAGGGCCAAGGGTTGTGCTGCTGCCTGGCTGGGAGCCAACTACTGGATAGACTGACACCTGCTACTGGAGTCATCCATATTGGGTGTATATAGGGTTATACATATGCACACACACGTATATGTATGGATACATATCTATACATGCACACACACTTTTTTTATATATATATATATATATATAGTCCACTAGCAGACGTCAATTCTGATCAGCTGGAGAGGTGAGGCAGGATCGGGCCGCCCGTGCTGCTCATGCTTGGGAGAGTTTCTTTGGGTGCTGTGCCCTACGTGCCTTGCCCTGGGTGGCCGGCCGTGCATGTGCACACGCGTGTGTGCACAGGGGAACATGCGCTCAGCCTCACTGTGAGACCTGGGGACAGGGAACCACAGAGGTCTCGTGTCTGCAGGGCCG
>NW_008795128.1:4742498-4745955 GCF_000699145.1 Aptenodytes forsteri
TTGGGGGGCCCCCCCCGCCGCCCCCACATCTGGCCACGCTGCTGCTGCGAGAGCTGGTGCAGCAGCCAAAGCAGGGCGGGCAAGGAGCCAGCTGGGAGGCAGATGGCCTGGCCTGGATGGATGTACTTGTCCGCCCCGGGGAGACTCATATGCAGGAGCCCACGGCTGGATGGTCCCAAGCCAAAAATTCAAGACCTGAGCCTGCCTGGAGCCCACCTGGGCTGGGCAGGCATGCTTTGCTCCCATCCTTCAGGCCCTGCCTACCTTCAAACCACCCAACATTATTAAATGGGGGAAGTCTCAAGGGCCAAGGGTTGTGCTGCTGCCTGGCTGGGAGCCAACTACTGGATAGACTGACACCTGCTACTGGAGTCATCCATATTGGGTGTATATAGGGTTATACATATGCACACACACGTATATGTATGGATACATATCTATACATGCACACACACTTTTTTTATATATATATATATATATATAGTGTCCACTAGCACGTCAATTCTGATCAGCTGGAGAGGTGAGGCAGGATCGGGCCGCCCGTGCTGCTCATGCTTGGGAGAGTTTCTTTGGGTGCTGTGCCCTACGTGCCTTGCCCTGGGTGGCCGGCCGTGCATGTGCACACGCATGTGTGCACAGGGGAACATGCGCTCAGCCTCACTGTGAGACCTGGGGACAGGGAACCACAGAGGTCTCGTGTCTGCAGGGCTGGGAGAAGAGCCCTCCCCGGTCCTGAAGGCCACTGGTCCCTCTCTAACAAGGGCCCTCCTGCAGATGGGGGACAAGTCCTCCCTGCCCATCTCCGCAAGGATGTTTCTCCCCCAGCTGCAGCAATGGCATTTTCTGTGCCGTTAGTTTTTGCTCAACTACTAAGCCCCGCTGGGACTCCCTGGATTTTCTCACGGCCTTATCGCCAGCCTGCAGCTATTACCAGCAGCGCAGGAGCTGCACCAACAAGTTCCCCATCAATACGAAGCAAGCCTTTGCCCTGAAACTCCACTGAGTCGCACGCTGCTGAACCATGGCTGCCAGATCCCTGCCTCCGCACGGGGAGGGGAGAGACCCCTGCCACAGGGTTTCGGCGACCTCCCAGCACGGCCTCCGCGAGCTCCTCCTGTGCCAAGGCAAATAACAGCGTGTCCCCACTTGCCTTTCCCAGGGACACGATGGGCTGGGATGCGGGCCAGGTGAGCTGCTGCAGCGACGGCCTCTGTGTGCAAAGTGCCACGGGGCCAGCACACGAGCCAGCCCAACTGCCTGGGCCAGGACAGGAGGCAGCAACACAGCAGGCAGAGCCCACCCATCCCACAGGGCCAGGGCACTCTGGGGTCTGTAATGCCCAGCCAGGGCAGAGAGGTGCTCATAAGGTCTTAGAGGATGAACCTAGCCAGTCCCAGCAGCTGTTTCTTCCCCTCCTGGGAAGCTGGGGATGCTCCTCTCATCCCAGGCCACCTAGCTGGGATGACTCTCACAGAGAGCCCA
The DNA here is from genome assembly GCF_000699145.1 of Aptenodytes forsteri. Taxonomy (NCBI): domain Eukaryota; kingdom Metazoa; phylum Chordata; class Aves; order Sphenisciformes; family Spheniscidae; genus Aptenodytes; species Aptenodytes forsteri. Next base: position 4,743,981 of record NW_008795128.1, read on the forward strand.
GCAGCAACCAAGACATCACCAAGCCAGCTCCTGGCCCCACAAGGAGAAGCTGGAGCAGAGGGTGGGACGGTGCCCTGCCCATGCACACCCTGCCCAGCACGAGGAGGCTGGAGGCACGGGACAGCAGCCCGGTGCCCTGGCTGGGCATTCAAGAGAGGATGCGTGGCCACGGTCCCTCTTCTGACCACCTTCAGGAGGAGGGAGCTGGGCAGGCCAGGAGGGTGCAGGAGGGTCTGGCACAGGTGGAGGCAGATCTCAGGCCCATCCCCAAGGCATGCCCTGCACCTTGTCCTCTCCTCCGGGCACCACATGTGGGCAGGAGTACCTGCCTACCTTTGGCCAGAGGTAGGCATCCAGAACAGGCACCCCAAGCACCTTAGAACCAGCCTGCCTCTGGCACTTCTCCTAGATCCTCACTTCTTGCTAGATGCCACTGACAGTGCTGCCCTCCCCGGGCAGCCATGCCCCAGCCCTGTACCCCCATCCCCACCGGCTCCGGGCTCCTGCTACCAGCCGCGGCAAAGCCCCCACCTCCTGTTCCCCATGTCCTCAGCTCCGGCCATGCCTCTGGCCCCACAGCCTCCAGCATCCCTCTGCGAGGGGACCATCAGCTCCCCCTCCCCAGCCCACTGTCTATTCAACTCCTCCCCACCAAAATCCCTCTCTGCAGGCCTGCTGCCACTTCTGGACACTGGTTGGGACCCGCTGCCCGGGAGGGGGTCCCTGCTGTCCCCCATCCCCCCAGCTGGATGTGGCTGCCACGTGCCACTTGCTCCTCGGGGTCCCTGCGCAGGGTGGGACAAGGCTGCTGCTGTCCCCTTGTCCATTATGCTCGGTGGGGCTCCACCCGCCTCCCCAGCCCTGTTGCCTTTGTCCCCGGTGCCAGCTGCCCCGAGGACGCCCATCCTGGCTCTGTGCCTTCCTCCTCCTCCTCCTCCCACCCATGACCTCAGGCAGAGAGCTGGCATCAGCTGCCGGTGCTGGGCTGGTGACACCCAGCTCTGACTACTCCCCATCTGTCACCCACAGGGACACCTGCCTCTTGCTTCATGCTCTTCAGCTGAACGTCACTGCGATGAAAATCCTCCTACTTGGCAGAAGGCATGGCTGAACGCAGGAGGGTGGCAAAAATAGCCCTGCACATCGCGCATCTTGCATGGGTTCGTGAAGTTTGCAGGAGAGACGGGACAAAGGGACTCCGGACACTGCTCAGAGGGCCAGCGTGCAGGGCACCGAAACGCCACCCGCCCCGGGGAAAACAGCAACCCCAAGGCTGTGTGGGGCAGGCAGTCTTGGGGAAAACCATCCAAAACCTCGTGCAAAATCTAAGAGCGAGTGAGACACCAGAATCCTCTCATCCTCCCGGCCACCATTTTGGGTGTTGCCGGTCTGTCTCTCAAATTTTGCACGGGGTACTGGCATTAATGCTTCTTTTGCCGGGTGCCGCTGCTCAGGAGCAGAGGCCACCGAGTTCCCACTTTTGGGCATGGGGCACCCAGTGTCACCATCATGCCCCAGGGCTAGCGCTGCCCTGGCCTGGGGCTGGAGCCCAGCCAGCTGTTGGCCAGTGGTGCTGCCCTGGGCTCACCAGCCCCTTGGCATGGTGCTCTGTCCTGCAATGGCTCATTCATGCATTCGGTACGCCCCACGGGCTCTGCTGGGGGCACAGGTCAGCCCTGCCACACTGATGCCCCGTCCTGGCCTGTTCCCTCCTACCTCGGCAGCAGGGATGGAAGAAGGACCCACCCGGGCCCTAAGCACCCCCATCCAGCCGCGCCGAGCATGGCGCCCGGGCAGGGGCGGTGCGGGGGTACAGCCTGCAGGGGCTCGGCGGTGCGAGGGGGTGGCACGGAAGGGAGTGAGCACGTCCCCGTGTCCCCGCCGGTGCCTCCCGGGCCCGCAGACCGCTCCCTCCGGCTCTGCAGCAGGGACCGAGCCTACGCTGCGCCCAGCCCGGCGGGGGGGGGGGCGCGGG
>NW_008795128.1:4746463-4760651 GCF_000699145.1 Aptenodytes forsteri
GGCGCCGGTGCAGCCGCATCGGCACCCGGCGGCCTCTTCCTTTTAAAGGGGCAGGGATGTTATTCCCGAGGCCGGGGAGCCCCGCGCCCCCTCCCCGCCTCCCCTGGCAGGCGCAGGGCAGCATCCGTCCTTGCTCGCTGCCCCGGGTGACAGGACACCCCCATCACCTCATTCCTGGCAGGTGCCTGTAGGTACATCTAACCATCACATTCACCACAAAGTGCACAAATGTGCGCACCCAGGTTTCATCTCGACATAAAAAGGGCATTTTTTTACAGTGAGAGCAATCATTCACTGAAACAACCTCCCCAGGGACATGGTAGAGTCCCCATCGCTGGAGGTTTTCAAGACGCAACTGGACAGGGTGCTAGATAATCTCATCTAGGCTCCCTTTCCCATGAAAGGTTGGACCAGGTGATCTTTCAAGGTCCCTTCCAGCCTGGGCTATCCTATGATTCTTCCTCCCAAGGCAGATCATGCTCTTTCTTGCTTCCTGTCCTGGCAACTGGGACTCACACAAACACACAATCATTTTGGTTGGAGGCTTGGTCCAACCCCTGCCCGGAGCAGGTCTCTCAGGGCCTTGCCCATCACACCTGAATATCCTCACGGAGAGAGAACCCACCACTGCATTGGGCACTGGTGCCAGTGCTGTACTGCTGCTACTTTTTCTCTCTATGGGGTTGACATTTTCACTGCACACCTTTGAGAGGAGTCAGGCTCCTTCTTCCCTGTAATGCCCATTAGGCAGCCGGGGACAGCAGTTACATCCCCCTTGGCCTCCTCCTCTTGAACAAGCCTCTTCTCATACACCCTGCATTTGCACATATCAGCATGTGAAGCCGTGCAGAAGGGACACCCAACAAGCCGGCAGCCTGACATTAGCTTTCCAGTCACCTGCTGGCAGTGGCTGTGCTCTGGCCGGGAGCAGCCCCACTCTTTCCCTTTGCACCCTTGGAGCAAGGTGGCCACCGTGGCCCGTGAGGGCTGTGAGGAGCGGATGCCCTCATGGCTGCGTTGCTGGGCGAAGTGGCACCGATGTCCCCCAACGGCTGCAGGTGTTTAAAGGTCAGCGGTTTCCTTCCCAAGCCACCTTCCTTGCAGTAACCGGAGCTTGCATATGCGCAGGTTGCTGCAGCCAGCAATAAAGGCTGCAACTTGGCATTAGCAAGTTGAATTCCCCGTGTTATCAGCTGTTTGTGGTGACTGGGAAGCTTGTCAGCGGGCAGAGGTGAAGGGCATTTTTTTTGCAGCTGATGCTATCCGTGCCTCCAGCTGCGTGGAGGATTCCCCTTGAGCTGTGGGAGAAGAAACAGCCCCAGCAGCTCTGGCAGCCCCTCCAAGAGCTCTCGCTGCTACCAGCTCCTAAACTGTTGGACTAAAGCCAGCACAGGCAGGGCTCTGCCTGCTGCAGGCACAGTACGACCCCTCTCACGGGGGCCATTTCACCCCAGTGTCCCTGCTGCAGACCTGGCAGGCACCGGGTGAGCACCTGGAGGAGCACTGCCACCAAAACCCATCTTCTCAAGGCTTTAAACATTTAACTCCCTTGTTTTTAATGTTAGCCTTCATACAACAAGTTCTGTGTTTCCATGGCAGATCCCACCAGTTGCTTGTGGCAAATCACATGGATTTTAACAAGGAAACAGAAGCAAAGGAAAAGAACTGGGAGGAAATGCCGGCTAAATAGATCGTACCTAGCTAAGGTAGGTGTGTTCGAGTCAGCTGGTGATGTTCAACCTAGACTGCTAATGATGCTGCCTCAGTAATCCTGTAGCTGTAGCAATCACTCGGAAAACTCACAGAGGAGGGAAAGTCCCAGAAGGATGCAGAAAAGAAAAACAGTACCTGTTTTGAAGAAAAGTGTGCCCTAGGAGGGATGCACCATTCCAGGTTCAATAGCTAGGAAGAAGCTACAACCACCACAGGCACTTATTAATGGACTGTAGCACAACAAAGTGATTTTGAAACCACACACCAATAGATCACCTTACCATCTGAGGGGGACCTGTGGTGATCTGCAAAGTGAGGGCAGGGACTAGACGTTGGGAAGCCTTTCTAACTGGAAGGATGCTGCCCCACCAGAACAGGTTGCCTCGAGAGCCCTCTAGGAACAAGTTAATGTAACCTAAGGCCAGCCTGAGTATGCTCACGCCTCAGCACAGACGCGATGGTGAGGTGACTTCCCAAAGTCCCTTCAGCCTGTGGGAGAGATTAGGGCACGTGGGAGAGCAGTACCAGTGCCCGAATCCCGTGGCACGATGTACACAAGATGCACAGCTGGACCCCGATGCGGTCACGGGGAGGCTCACACCTCCATTACAGATCTGTCCCTGGGATGGCCACGATGCTGGTGCGCTCCTGCTGCTGCTACCTCCCGCCCGCACAGTGCTGTCCCAATGGCAAGAAGTCCCAGTGTCCAGCAACTGGTCTCTGATGGTCCTGATGCTGTGGTCCATGGGCCCCAGGGGGGCCGGAGCAGCTCGAGCCCTGCTGCAATTGCGAGGTGCTGGGAGCACCCCTGGGAGCACCGGTCTAGCCAGGGGAACCGCCTGCGTGGGGGCTGCTGCTGACCCCAGGAAGGGTCAGATGCTGCTCGCTTCCCTAGGAATGAAAGACTCGTGCAAGGGGAGCAGGATGATACGCAAGATGTTGCTTGAGTGACCCTGGTCCCTACCCCCTATGGTCGAGCAGGTGAAAGGTTCTTCCCTGTTCCCCTACCCCTGCAGCCTTCCCTGCCGGAGAAGGAGTGACAAAACCTTCAGCTGGGAAAAGCAGTTTGTGAGCACGGGGAAGCAAGGGGGACTTGCTGAGCAGAAGGGACAACTGTGTCCCCTCTCCCTACCACCCGGCTATGACTGCTTTGCTCCCGGCTTCAAAGGGCCGGGAGAAGCCTCTCTGCCCCCAACCTGGCGCAGCCGCAGCTAGCGATGGATCACAGAGGCAGCTTCACGGGACAGCCTTTAAAAAGCCGCCTGGAATAAGCAGCTGCCTTGCTGCTGTTTTGTTTGCTCCCAGCCCACGCAGCTGGCTCCCCACCGGTCCCCGGATCAGCAGGTTGGCTGGCTCATGGCAGCTGCTTCCCACTTTGCAGTGGGTCCCGCTGGCCTTCTGGGGGTGGCTGCTGCCAGCGGCATGCTGGATCAGTGACGGTGAACATCAAGAGGAAGCCCGGCATTTCTAGCAGTCTTATGCTGGAAAAACAAAGTGGTTTGTTTTTTTCTCCACATATCTGTATCTTCATGGCTGGTTCAGGCCTTTTCATGCAGACCACGAAGGCTCAGCACAGCCCTGTATCAACTCTTTTCCTTTGGGCACTTGTTCTCGTGCTTGCAGGTATTTCCAAGAAGGGTATTTCTTATTTTTTTGTTTTTTTTTCATTCCTGCATTAACCATTTTCCGCAGCTCCTGGAATACAGATGAGGCACCAAGCCTTTATTAACCGCAGCCTGGTTGTTTGCTGGGATCCATCTTGCTGAAACCAGGGACAGTCACCCCAGATTTCCAAGCCACCAAACTGAGGCCAAACCCGAAGCAAAGGCCTGGCGCTTCTGTTGCAACCGTCCGTCTCAATGCGCCCGAGTGCCCCGCTGGAGCCGGCTGCCATTTGCGAGGTGGGGGTGGCGTTCCTCACCCCGACAGCCCCTGCTCCTCCCCGTCCGGCCTCCTGCCCTGCCATTCAACAGCCCTACAGGCAGCACTCTCCTCAGCCCACCCCTTGCTTCGCTTCTGGTTTTAATTCACCCAGGGCTTCTTGTTGAAATTAAGGGGTGTTTCAGCTGTGATTGGGAATATTCCTCATTCTTAGTACGTGGTCTCCCATCCATGAAGTGCGGTCCTCATCGCCGTATAGAGTTCCCTCTTGCACAAACATCAGTCTACGCCTCCTTGCAGTTTCTGTGTGTCTAAGCCACTATTTCTGGCAAGCTGCTAAAATAGCCAACAATGAAGTCATCTTTGTTGTTCCAGGACTGGAAAAAAACCCCAAACCCCATCTCTGTTTGGGTGTAGAACTCCACACCAGCCGCCACGGGGTTTTGCTGCTGAGTGGCTTCACCCAGACCCCCCGCCTTGCCAAGGTCACCAGCTGTCCCCATCCAGCAGCCGCCTTCCCAGCCCTCTGGCAGGGTTTGTCCCCTTGCCCTGTCCCGGTGCTTTCCTGCTCATTGCTGGGGCAGTTACTGCGCCTGCCCATCTCTCTGGAGACTCGCCTCCGGGTCGGGAAGCTCAGAGGGGCTGGATGCCCCCAGCACCGTGGCTCACCGTGCTCCCCAGAGCCTCTATTTTCCCCTTCCCCATTGCTCTCTGCTCCAGTGTGATCTGGCGAGCTGGCAGCTCACTCTCGCCCCGCATCCCTCACTCTGTCACCAGGCTTTCGCCAGCCGCCCGGTGCTGTGGGGGCGACCGGGGCCAACCCTCCATTCTACATACCACGGGTGCTCTGTGGCACCGGCACCAGGAGCTCAACGCAGGCAGGGCATCAGCGCAGGGCCCCCCCGGCCTCGGCCCCGGCGTTGGGCTGACTTGCCAAGCCAGCCATCCCCACGTGATGCAATTAGCTGGCTGATGCCGGCCGCAGGTCATTACTGATTTGCTGGCCCCTGCACCACACACAGACCCGGCCAAGCTGCTCCCTCTGGGCCTGGCTGCTTCTATCAGGCAGATCCTGCAACCCCATCGCCCCAAGCTCGCTCCAGACGGCAATTGGGTTGGAAAGCTCCCTGGCTCTCGCCTTCGACGTTTGGGATTGAAAAGCCCCTCTTGCTGCCGTTGCTGTCACCGCTTTCGGTTCTGCTCCTTGGGCAATCCTCCGTGTTCCATATAAACAATTTGGACATATTTTTAGCAGGCATTTTTTCTGAGCATGGTAGGATTCTTCCTTTGCTGTGTTTATGAATAGCTCATTACTTCCCCGGGGGCAGCCTCGCATCCCCTTTCCACCCCAGCAGACTCTCAGTGCACCCAGGCATTTGTGTAAAGCAGCTCTGAGCCGTCCCTGGGGAAGGTGTGGGGCTCGCTGCTGGAGCCTGAGCAAACCCTCTACTGAGGGTCAGGTCTCTGCATCGCAGCGCAGGGATGCAGAAACCCCTCAGTAAACTGTTTTAAATGGGTGAAACAGTCTATTTTTCCTCACCCTCAAGGAAGGGCTGCAGTGGTTAATCTTCAAGTCCCCTCTACCCTTTACGCTCCCTCCCAAACCTCAGTCAAGGGCTGGCAGTCCGTAAAGAAAAAATAAATCCTGTCCTAAGAGCCCAGTGGTGCTATTAGCAGCGGAGAACTGGGATGGCTAATGGGAAGCATCCAGCAATGTACCCACAGCCCCTGCCTGCCTCACCTATTGCAGGCAGGAGGATCTTCCTGACACCCTGCCCTCACTGCGGCTGTGCCCTCAGGGACACCCAGCACCGGGTTTTGCCTTTGGTTTTGCCTCCAGCGTTATCCCTCCTTCCTTCAGCATACACAGCCCACGAGCCCAGGCTTTCCCCGTCCTTCCCCAGCCATCACGTCCTGGAGCAGGAGTCGTCTGTGGCCAGAGCAGAGATGTGGAGCAGCAGCCCCATCTCCAGGAGCAGCTGAATTTCTGCTGGGAAGGTCCTGAATTAGACCAGGGAGCACAGCAGGACACCTTCACCTCCCAGGGGTGAGGTTTGCCTGTACCCTCCTGCCTGCAACGAGGGATTCCCAACACCACAAATTCACTTTCTAATTTTAAACCTGCAACAAACTCCTCTGCCTTTCCCCTCCTCGCTGGGTCCTCATCAGTTTTGCAGATGAAGTATTTCTCCTGAGGGATGAAATGATTCTCAAACCATTTGGTTGCTCCTCCAGCGTTTGCATCCCTTTAGTGTGAAACACATTGGCAAAATGCAGAATCCCTGCATATTTCCAAATCCAATGTAATTCTCAGTTTATCTCCACGTTTCTGCCCCCATGGCTTTCTCGGGCAGTTCAAATAAATAGTGGTGTGAACCCTGTTGGTGTCTCCACAGCATGGCCCAGGGTGCTTAAGGTGGATGGGAGACCCACCTGCAGCATCTGCACAGGCTTCACAGCTCCCATTTTTATTTCACCTGCTGCCTGCTGGGGTTGGAGCCGCTTCCTCCATCCCTGTTTCACTGACACATCAGGTCTCCCGCTTCTGAAACACCTGAGGATGGCTCCTGCTAAAGGCAGCCAGAAGTAATGCCTCGGGGGAGTGGAGGAGGGCTCTCACCATGCCAGCCCAGATGCACCTGCAGGTCCAGGGATGCACCTGGGAGCAGGAGGCACAGCCTGTGCAGGACTCTCAGTGCCACCTCGCATGTGTCCTTGCTTCCTGGGGATGCCCATCAGGTACCAGAGGCTCGCTGGCCATCCCGCTCAAATGGGGACCTGCCCCCAGTTGCGCCCAAACCCTTAGGCTCATCCCTGAGGAATGAACTCAAACCCCTCCAGCACAGTGGGGACCAAAAGGCACCGGCTTTGAGATGCTTTTTTGTCCCCTGGGTCTGTGCTGTGCCACGGTGAGGAGAGGGCACTGCCAAGCAGAGGGGATTGGGGTCATGGCAATGGGTTCATTAAGGAAGCATCACTGGCCTGGGGATCTAGTGGTCCTGCACAGGAGCTGCTGGCCCTGTCAGCCCCACCAGCACGCTCTGCCTGTCCCCATCCCTCTCCCTGTCCCCATTGCGCTTACCCGGGTGGCCAGGCTCTCCTTGCAGTGCAGGCTGATTCCACATTCGTCAGTGATCTCGGAGAGGTCTTCATCCTCAAACTCCTCGAGGCTGATGTCATGGGTGAGCCTGGAGGGAGCGGAGACGGGGTGGTCACCCACTGCACAGGTGGTGGGCAGGAGGGTGCATGGCGGCATGCTGCCTGCGGGCAGGGAGCAGCACCGCCCTCCCTGGGAGAGGCTCTCCCAGTCTTTACTGGGGAGAAAGACTGGGAAGGGTGCTCCTTCTGGAGGGGATAGGTCTGTCCCCACCGAACAGCTGGGCTTGGCATGGTCCGCGGCTGTGGGGAGGCAGGAGGAGCGTGCCCCAAACCAGCCCCTGCCTGACCAAAGCCAGCAGGGACGTGCAGGTTGGGAGAGGACAGGACAGACGGCACAGCCAGGTGTTCCCAGGAGGTTCGGCTCCCACCATCCCAGGGAGGCTCTGGGGTTGTCCCAGCTGGGCACAGACACCCAGTGGGGCAAAGGTCGGGGTTACAGGGAGGGGAAGGGCTGGGGATCCTGGCAGGGCACAGCTGGAGGATGGACCCGCTGGGACGGGTGACCACATCAAGACCCACAGACCTTGCAAGCACTGCAAACCCGCCGGCCATGGCATGACCAGTCCCCGAGCCACAGCTGAGGGATGTCCCAGCCCAGATGCCTGCAGTAAGAGAGGGCAGCAATTTCCCTCTACGCCAAAATCACTCGCTGGGGTGAGTGCGGGCATCTCCGCGGCCATAGGTGCTGCCAAGCCCGCCCTCCCGAGCCTGCCTGCGTGGCCTCAGGGGTCCCTTATGGCTATCAGCCCCACAGGCTCATTATACCCCTTTAAAAAGTTTACAGAGATATCCTTTTAGTGGCTGGAAACGTGCTGACGAGCAGGCTCCTCGCATGCTTGTTTGCATCCTCAGGGGGACAGTGCGGCGCTCCTGGCTTCTGTGCATTAAAACATTTCTCCACAGTGGTACCACAATGCTCCTCTCGCTTATTCATTACCACGAGGGTAAATAAAAGAGCCCAGCTCGAAAGTCCTCTGCCAACCAACTCAGCCGCCCGAGTTCATCTGGAGCGGCCACAGGCGCTGCTTTGTGTGCTGCCATTTCCATTTGCTCCCAGCTCCTCGGGCTGGGAGATGCTCGGGTGGAAGCACCACACCAAGCCCCACACCCCTCTCCGGCTTGGCCCTCACCGGCAGGGAAGGAAGGAGAAGGGTATTTTGTGACCTGCAGAGCTCCCACCCTCATGTTAAGCATCACTCGCACACCTTGGGCTCCCCCCCTGCAGTGGCACCAACCCAGTGCCATGGAAGGGTAACACCTCCCTTGTCCCAGCCCCCGGAGGGAGGGAAGGAGCAGGAGAAGCCCATGGAGGAAGCAGCATCTCCCCTCCATATTTCTGAGGACCCCGCCAACGGTGGGCTCCTGTGGGGAAGTTGGCCAGGAATGGCTGTGCCCATGGGGGCAGCCCCCATGAGATGCATCGGGGGGGCAGGGACACAGCCTTCAGCACAGGGTGGGGTGTCCGGACCCCCCCCTCCCCATTTCCTGCTGGAGACACCCCCCCCCCCAGCCCACGGGAGGAAACGTGGAGCAGAAGGCTCATGACAAGCCTTCAAAGCATGAATCGATTTCTTCTCCGGTTACGCAGGTCGCCAGGGTGGGACACCGTCAGCCGCTAATGCTCGGGGCCTCCAGCCGCCACGGTGTGGGAGCGCAGCGGGCACCGTGGGGTCCCACCGAGAGACGTAATGTTGCCGAGGGGCTGGCAGGGGCTCCTCCGCTCTCTGGGAGCAGCTGGGGTGGGTGGCAGTGCCCCCCGCTCCAGGATGGGGACCGCCAGCCCTGCCCATGCTCTCAGGGATGGGGAGACGATGCGCAGGCCCTGCCTGCAGATGCTGGTGCATGGCAGGATGCGGCCAGCTGCCTTTGCTGCTCTGGCGCCTGGCTGCCACGCAGCTCCCTGCGCAGCCAGGAAAACTTTGGGCTCGACTAGGTGCCAAGTTTGCTCCTGTCCTGCAGCCATCGCTTGCGGAGAAGGGCAATGTGTCCAGGGACAAGGGGCTGCCCCACGTCCCTGCGCCCACCCACAGGGACAGCCCTCCCTCCCCAAGGCCCGGCGGGTCCCCTACCATTTCTCCCACTGATCTTCCAGCCAGCTCTCCTCCTCGGTGTTCGACTCCATTTTCAAGGGCAGATGCATTGAGGAGGACCCCCCTTCCCTGGGGTACACGCTCCCGCCCCAAAGAAGACCCCCAGGCCCAGGGCGAGGAAGAGTGAGGGAGGTGACGGCTGAGCCCCAGGCACCCGCTGCCCCTCCGCCTGCCCCGGTGCAGTCTGTGGCTGCCAGTGCTGCTCTGTCTCCTCACTGCGCAACCTGGGGAAGCTCATTAAAAATAGATGGAATCAGCTGTCCTGGAGGGGAAAAAAAAAAAAAAAAAAAAAAAAAAAAAAAAAAAAAAAAAAAAAAAAAAAAAAAAAAAAAAAAAAAAAAAAAAAAAAAAAAAAAGATAACCTCCCCAGCTGAGCCAGTGCCAAGTCCCTGCACTCTGCTGGGGATGCTGACTGCCTCCGCCTGCCAGCCAGCCAGCCCGGCTCCTGGTCCTGCTCCAGCACCCACTCCCCAGCACCCACAGCGGGCACAGGGGATCTGCTTACCCCGGCATGGATGCCCGTGCCACCCGGCCTCCTGCTCCTCCTGCCCTTGCCACATTGCTGGTCGAGCCAGGGACAAGGGGCTCTGCCCCTCTCTGCCCTGCCGCAGTGATGGGATCCCTTCCTGCAGGAGACGGGAACATTTGTCCGGCTTCTCGCCAGGTAGAGCGGGACCGGCTCACCAATGCAAAGGCCGGAGCATTCCCAGCACAGTGGGACCAGCATCGTGACCAGCCACATTCCCCGAGTGGAGGAAAGCAAGAGGAGCACCTTCGCCAAGGGGCAAGCCCAGCCAGTGCAGAGCAGTGCCGGGAGCGCTGCCCTTTGTCTGCCCCCACCTAACCCCCAGCCCCACTGCCACCTCAGGCAGGGCCATCCCCGAGCTTCCCCAACCTCTGACCCCTGTTAAGGGCCAGAGAAATAGCCGGTGAGCTGCTCTGCCAGCTCCCACCCCTCTTCTGCTGCCGAAGGAAATATGGGCCTTTCCCAGGAGAGGCTGCCAGATGTTGCCGACAAACTGTTAGTGTAGTGGCCTCAGATAATCCTCCATCACCCCCATGCCTCTTACAGCCACTCACCGCCCGCTGGCGTGCTGCAGACCCTGAGCTTCCACGGAACCATTCCCCCCTCACCCCATCAGGATGGAGCCCAAGCAGCTCTGGGAAAGAGGCACCCACCCTGATTTCAAGATGAGGACACAGCATCCCCCTCCCCACCAGCTGCACATACACTGCTCTGGCACCCAGCAGGGTCGCACCCCACTGCTGGCCATTGCAGCACTGCCCTCCTGCCCCACGCTGACACCCACCCCAGGAGCTCTCCTTGGCCCCCCAGCCCAGGGGCTGAGTGATGGGTGCATCTCCCACCAGCCTGACCAGCACTGCCAGGTCCTTGGGACCCAGCTTTGCCCCTGGCCCGGTTAAGGCGGGTGATGTTCGCAGGGGTCCAGCTCACCGTGTTGCCTGGACCACTCCGCTGAACTAACTTGTCACTGCATCAGTGCCATGCCACCAGCGAATGTCACTCATGTACTGTGTTCATTGCCTCTCAGCTCCCCAATAATGGTATCCAGGGCTCCATCTTCCCTATCAGCTCTGCCTGGAGGCACCTTGTCTGCTCGAAACCTCCTCGCTTAATGCAATGAATAAAGAAATCTCTATCTCCATATTACTCCCACCCTTTTCTCCTCTCACATGGATGCTCCAGGACTTCCTAGGAGATACAAGGAAGCCTCTCCGTTATCCCCCCTGCTCCTCATGCTGGAAACACCCCTGCCTTTCTCTCTTGCTTCTCAAATAGGCTAAAAATACCAGCAAAATGAAACAGCTCTGACTCCCCTCAGCTCCATCATTGGTAGTAAAAGTCTGAGCAGGACCTACACGGGTATTTTGGCCAACTTCCCTCCCCAGCAGCAGCACTGAGGCACGGGTGTCACCTGCGTGCCACTGCAGGCTGGCACCACGGTGTCACAGGTACGTGGGAGGTTGCCCCCTGGTCGTGAGGGTGGGCAAGCCCTGCATCTGCAGAAGTTATGGGTGCTTTCCTGAAGGACGTGATGAGAGGCTCCCGGAGGCTGGCAACCACGCTGAATGCATGAGAACTGATAAAGTCAGGACACCCAGCAACTGCAAGCAAGGGAGCACATGTGTCTGCGTGGGCGGAGGCAGCCGGTACCTGCCCTTAGCAGGGGCAGCTTGATCGCAGTCCTAATAACAGCCTTATAATCAAGCCTGGCTTCTGCGCCTCCCTCCACTCCATCCCCCGCCAGAGAAAAGGGGATTTCCAGCCTCCCCAGCCCGCTGCTGCTACGCAGGATTTCCCACGTGGGGACTTGGCCAGGGCAACACAGCACGATGGAGCTGGGGACTCCAACAAGCCCGGCTAGCCAGGCCACGCTCCGATACTCTGCTCCCAGTCAGCGCTGTGTGGAAGTCCTGTAACCAGCATCAGTGGGAAAGAAAGTACTATCCTACATTTGGCTGGCCCCGGGTTTTTCTTCCATTGCAAGAGCCACCGAGACTCTTCTATTTGAACCGAGGAGAAGGCTCCTCTCTCTCTCCATCAGAACAAGACAGCCCTTTTGTCTCCCCTCACAAGAAGACAGGTAGCCCCACTCCGATGCCCAGCTCATCGCCTCCAAAACAGGCTCCTCTGACAGCTCCAATGAGCACGGCAGACATGTAAAACAACCCATAGTGCTGGGACTGATTTTTGCCTCAGCCTGAAGGTGCTTCCTTGAACTTCCTGAGGAGATGGAGAGGTCTCCTTCCCCCGGAGACCTCCTCCCTTCCTGAGGCTCCGGCAACGGCGCGGAAATGGGCTGTGATTTCCCACAGGGCTCCCCAAGGAGCAGGGTAGTTTCCCCCTCTCTCCTGACCCATGCAAAAAACCCCCTAAGGGTTTCCTTCCCTAGGAGCCTTCCTGCCCCAGCAGCTAGGTGGATTGGCGAAACCAGGAGACAGAGGAGATTGGTCGCTGACCCACGCCCCCAGGGTCCCGGCTACATCAGAGCCATGCTCCAGTGGGCAGCGGGGCAGGCAGCCAGCAGGGCAAGCACTGCAGGGCCCTGCACCCAGCTGCGCTCCGGTTGTGCCAGCCCTCCCTGCCCCTCTTATACTGGGCAGAGGGACCCCCACCCTGAGAGAGGCCCCAGAGAGCCCCTCACAGGAAAGCTTGGCCCAAAGCCCTGGCAAAGCTCCTTGGCAGGGTGAAGAGCTGCAACATGGTGTCCCAGAGAAAGATGCCAAGGAGGCCCAGCGGGGCACAGCCCCGACCATGGGGCTTTGGGAGGCTTAAGGACAACAGGGAGGCTGGGTGAGAAGAACTTTTTTATTGCTGTCTCCTAAAATGCTGTTGTTCTTGTCATGGTGAGCAGCCACCTCTGGAGGTCCTCCTGGCTAAAGGAGGGCTCATCCCACCATCCTTCTCCTTCCACCTCCTCTCAGATAACACCAAACCATCACCGGCACTGAAGACCTGCCACACCACTATCTCTGGCCACCAGAGCTTCAGACCCCAGCCCATCGGGCCACTTGCTGGCCAGGACCAAGTCCTCTCTTGATTCAAGCCACCTGATCACCTAACACTTGGGCCAGCGCATTACAGCTCAGGGAGCTGGAAGAGCAGGTGCCTGTACCAGAGGGCAGAAAAGCTGAAATACCTCATCCCGCAAGCAGCAAGCTGGGGTACAGGGCAGGGCTCACCCAGGACCTCACCGCCAGCCACGGGCTGATCCCTCACCCTAAACCATGCTCATCGCTGCCGGCTCCAGCTCAGCCGCGGGGGATGGCCACTCACCGAGTCCCCGCATTAGGATTGCAGGACCTGGAACAGGCACAACCCAAGCTGTGCCACATAACCCAGCTCACAAACGTTGCACAAACAGGGCTCCCTCCTTGCACGCTGCTCCCCACCACAGCGTTGCCTCTGGTCTGCCAGACCCTGCCCCAGGCTCAGGGACATCACCAGCATCTCCTTCCACTTCATATCTCGCACCCCGAACTCGGCGCCCGGGGAAGATCTCGCGCTCCTGCCCCAACTCCCCAGCTCTCCGCCCAGCTGCACGGCCTCCCCCGTGGAGGTCGGTTCTTCCCCGGGGCAGACTGCCAGGGCGCTGGGCTCCTTTTCCAAAGGTCTGAGGCACGGCAAGAAGCACCACCTCATTCTCCCTCCCAGGGTGTTGCTGTTTACTGGGGAGCAGAAGGGTGCCCAGGGGACAGCCACTGCATCCAGGACAGCGCCGGGTGACAAGCCCGACCCCCTCATGGGCCCAGAGCTGCTCGGCAGCTCAGCCTCCGGCCCCTGGCTCGGTAGCCAAGCCCCTTCTCCATGGTGGACATTTCCAGAGGCAGCATTTAATCGGTCGATTTGCAGGGTTTACCCAGCCATGTTGCAACAGCTCCCAGCAGCTCTCACAGCCAGCACTGCAATAGGAGACGGTTGCCGAAGCCCCGGAGCCACTTGGCAAAGCAGAGGAGCCCTTCAGGGGTAAATTGCCTGAACAACCACCATAGCTCAACTGCACCTGCCTGCTTCCTCTCAGGGACCCGCTGGCCCCCAAGCCTGAGGGGCTGGAGCCTGCCAGCGGCAGGCATGAGCTAAGCCATGGCCCCAAGTGTGGACCAGCCCCTCCTCTCCCTCCCCAAAATCTCACCACACAAAGCAGCTGGTACTGAACCCCCCTTCTCAGCCAGTTCCCCCGCAGCACCCCTGGGTGTCAGAGGCAAGCAGAGAGCAATGGCTGACGATGACACGGCCGCCAGAAGCATCGAGCCTTCCCCAGATGACAAGCAAGCAATGCCGGGCATCGCACCCGCGGGCCGTGGGCTGAGCTCCCTTACCTGCCCAGCGCATCCCCATCCCAGAGCTGCCCTCGGGAGGCACCAGAGGGTCCGAAGCCCCCAGCCTCCGCAGGTCAGCACCTCTAGCCATCCCTGGCCTGGCCCATGCCATCGGAAGTTCCTGTGAGCAGCCTTGCTGGGTTTCGGAGGAGAGACAGCCCCCTGCATCCCAAATCAATGGGAGCGCTTGGTATTGCCGAGAGGATCAATTCTGGCACTCTCCCACCATCTCAGTTGGGGTTCCTGTTTCACAGGGGTGGGAAGGAAGCGGGAGCACCTGGGATTTCTAGGAAAGGGCTAGAAAAAAGCTTTCCTGGGGATGGAGAAAGAGATGCAGCTTTTTTTTTTTGTGAGGAAGAGGTGTTTGAAGAGAAGATGACAGGTATGGAGGCCGGGGGGGTTGGAGGGGGACATGGGGCCAAGCAGAGGCCTGGTGGGAGCTGAAATGCTATATGGGGTGAAAGCCAACATGGGATTGGGGGGGGGCCTGAAGCAACATATGG
>NW_008795128.1:4764584-4773460 GCF_000699145.1 Aptenodytes forsteri
AGCCCCAGAGCCCCC
Source organism: Aptenodytes forsteri (assembly GCF_000699145.1). Classification (NCBI taxonomy): domain Eukaryota; kingdom Metazoa; phylum Chordata; class Aves; order Sphenisciformes; family Spheniscidae; genus Aptenodytes; species Aptenodytes forsteri. The sequence continues at coordinate 4,764,600 of NW_008795128.1, forward strand.
GGTGCGGGGGGGTGGCCGGGGTCTCCCCCAGGCCCGGGGGAGCAACCCCAGGAGCAGGGCCGGCTGATAGAGCGGGCAGACAGCAGCCCAGGGCAAGGGGTTGGACACACAGGGCCACTTGCAAGGGTCTCCTCCCCAGCAGGGGCATGCCTGGAGGCAGCAGGAGCAGCAGCTAAAATCAGGCTGTGCTTGCTTTCCCACCCATCACAGGTTTGCAGCGCCTGGCTGGCAACAGGTCTGGCAGCCCCAGCACAAACCCTGTCCATATTGAAGCTTGCCAGGGCTGCAAGCACAGCAAGGGGAATTAAAAAAGCAGTTTATACACACGTTCCACAGGCACAAAGGGAAAAAAAATGCATTTCGAAGTTGTAGTCTCTCCCCAGAACAGGCAGACCCACTCTTGCATCCAGCTGTGTCCCAGGGAGCATCTTACCTTGGGTGAATGCTCTTCGCTGCTACCCTTCCCCACCAGCCCAAGCAGCAGGTTTCTCTGCCCTGCCTCTCCTCCCCATGCTTTGCAGGCTATCTCATAAAACCGTGCAGGTTGTGCTGCGCACAGAAGTGGACAACATCAGTATTTTTAGGTCCCAAGGCCACTTCTGTACGCAAGCAGGAGAACTTTTCATATTCCCTGCACGCCCACTGTGCTCCCGGTTACTGCCCGTGACAGTCCTGGATGGGGTGGGTGGCACTGCTTTAGCAGTTCAAACTTTAAAGATACAGCAGGTGCCATCAGCATTTCTCAAACCAATGAGCAGACTGTCACTGAGGCAATGGTATTAGTTCTTGGCCAAGACCCAGGACATCAGCTGCTCCTCCAGAGAAGAGCAAGCAGAGCCCTCCAAGGCACACAGCCCTGCTCTCACTCGAGAGTCCTGATCTCCTGCCAGACAAACTCGAAAGAGACGTTACTCCTGGGCCACCGTGGAAACAAGCACACACCCACAGGGTCACCACACACAAGTACCTCCGGAGCAGCCTCCCAAGGGGGACTAGGTGTCCCCTTTGCAATCTGGATGCACAGACTGAATGGTCTTACATGCAGGACCCAAGAGACTCACCAGCATCCATTCAGGGACTGGGGAGCTTTGACACAGCTCCATCTTAAAGTATAAACCCCAGCTACCAAAATGTGATTCCTCTGCAGCATGGCTGTGGTTTGGCCTCTGACCTGGGGCAGAAGGTAAGGCTGCCTCCTCCTCCTGCAGCCAGACCACCACCAGCACGTCTCATGTCGTTCTGGGAAGCCAAGCACCAAGAGCTCCCCCCAGTCTGGCCATCAGGCCCTTCATCCCAGGCCTGGCTCAGGCTGGCCTGGCAGGAGACCCACTTTGGTCTTTCTGGCTGCACTACTGCCGGTCACATCTATCTCCTTATATACATGGTAGAGCCCACGGCTTCTGGGAGAGGGCTCCCAGAGAGATGTACACGTACATGTCCTGCAAAACAGAGACTATACTTCAGTCCTAGCCAGTGTCTCTGCTCACAAGGCATCTGCTGTCTTTTTTGTCTCTTTCAAATTGTCCAGTTGACCATCAGGTTCACTTCAGAGCAACTGTTCTCAGCCTTAAGTTAAACCTGAGGAAAGGTGATGTGCTGAGAGAGGTTTTCAGGCTTCTCTCCCTGAGCTGAACCACCTGATCTCCCCCTAGATGCAGTTGTAACACCAGACTAGCACTCTGCTCTCTTTCCATAAGCCATCCTTCTCACTGCTCCAGTTTCCCCTCTGCTCCAACGGCCACAGCTCTGGCTCCCATCCCTTCGCATCCAGGTGTGTTTTCTACTTTCAAACCTTTCAGCCAACCCTGCCTGAAGCCACTCCAGCTCCTTCTTTGTGCAGACAGACGAGACATGGGGGAACTGAATTTCCCCAGCCACCAGCACATGGAGCAGGCAATCACCCTCTGCTAGAAATCCAAGGTTAGCCAGTTCCATCCTTAGCCACATCACCATCATTCCTTTGACAGGGAGAACAGATGTTCTGGCCAGCACAGAGAAGGAGCCTCAAACCCGACCTCGCCAGGTTTAATTTACATTATTACACTCTGGATAGAGAAAGCTGGACTGAGCTTGCAGTCATCCTGGCTCTTCATCTTCTAAGGCACAGGCTGCTCTTTTCAAAAGGTTTTTGTCATGTACGAGCCACTTCAAGCATTGAAGTGTTACTTCCTCAAGCCCACAAGGTCGTCGCTGGAGACAAGAGAACTCAACAATAGCATGAACCTTGACCACACCCTCACTCAGTTAACCAACACACTGTACACGTTGCCCTCCCTGTAGACCGGACGCCCTTTTATCTCCAGCACCTCTTTGAAACACCCTAATTTGCATCTTCAAAAACTGCCTTTTGCGTTTCAAACTTGCCAAACAAATTAGGCTCCAAATTTTAAATGCTTATATATGCAAAACGTTTTAAAATTATGTCTTGGCTTTGTTTGATTGTTTGTAATAATCGCTTAGCTGGTGTTCGGACTGGTGGTATCTGAACATACCCAACCAAGGCTAAGTTTCAGCAACTTCTGTTCTAGATCAGCCCCGTTGCCAAACCTGGATGAGAAATTTCAAGGCTACTTGCGATTCCTAAAATCTTGCTGGTTACTAAGAAAATAATGTACCTCATATAATTCTGCAAAGGTTCCAGTAACTGGGTCTACACAGGAGCACTGAGGAGGATGGCATAATGCACAAGCAGAACTTTACTCCAACTGCATCCTAGCTAGTTACTAGACTGCTAAGTCATGGCGTATTTAGTATCAGTTCATGACTTAGCTGAAGAACTGCAAGAGAAAAGGCTCAATCACTGACAGGAGACTCATGTTGAACAATGATCATATTGTTCGTAACTCTGTAGCACTTCTCTGCCCCAGCGCCCACCCTCTCAGTTGAAAGGAGCCTCCACACCACCCTGTGGAACATCCTGAAAGCCACTGCTCTCACAGCATCAAAACCAAACTGCTCCCTCTTCCCAGGCAAAGAGCTCACACTATGCCTGCTTTGGGGGTGCCTGTACCAGATCAGGTATTGCCACCTAGCCCCGAGACACAGAAAACAGTCGTTATCCCAGGAAACAGAAATCCTCAAACTGGCATCCATTTAATGATGCTTCCTTTATCTCAGCCTCCAGCAATCCTCCGTGGTATCTTCACTAATGGTTACTGATGGCTTTTTCTTTCCCCATGAACTGGTCAAGCCTTTTTGAACTCAGTCAAATTGTTAGCACCCACAAACTAAGGAAGAGCTTACCACGAAAACTGAGGAAGGTGCAGCCTTGTTCAATCTGCCATCTTGTAGTTTAATCGAACACGCCCAATCCTAAACATTACAGAAAACAATGAAAAATCATCCCCTACTCGTTGACAACACAGTTTCACACACCTTTATTGTTTCAACTGGGAAAAGATCAGAGTGGATGAATCTCAGCCTACTTAACAGGTTTCTTGCAGGAAGTTTTTCCTGTATCTTTGGTTGGCTTTGTGTCTCTCTGTGTCCTTCCCAGTTCTACTACCCAAACTGCAGCTCTTCCAGGTGCCACCATCCACATCACAGGCACTGACAGAAGCCTTGCAAATGTGATTTCTTCCTCACCCACAAAGCCTTCTAAGAGATCACTTAGGAGATTTTGCCTCTCCTCCCTTTGGCTCCTTACCCCCATGGATCCAGCCCCAAAAATGCCACTTACCAAACGAAATAATTTGGATGACAGCAAAGAGAGGGTTAAAGACATTTATAAAAAAAAAAAAAAAAAAGACGATATCTACAGCTTGTATATTCAAATATGAAGAAACACCAGATTCAGAGTTACCTTAAGCTTTTAATATACCCTAACGACGACGACATATTTACAGACTATTGCCTAAACATGAAACTCTCCAAATGACACAAGCCACAATTTCTGTAATCCAAATGTACAAAGTGCACGTCTTTCCCCTTTCTTCTCTCTGCAGCAGAAGACGGGGACGGGGGAAAGGGTCTCGTATTCTTTATACCTTCCTACCCTTAAGACAGTGGGAGTAACTGGGTCAGACTGAAGGACACAAAACCTGTTGATTACTGGGTTATCCACCAGGCAGACTCTATGGATTGCAGTTTAGAAGAAAGTAAGGGCAGTGACTCTTGTTTACTTGGTCAGTCTGCCCAATGGATTTGCTTGGGAAAAGTAATCTAGGGCCAATGCCCCAGAGAGATGAGTGGGAAGGAACGGTTATTCAGCTATTCAATAAATTAACTCACAGACCCAATTCAACCACTCCAGGTTTCCCAGATACATTTGAGTCAGTTTCTATTCGCAGCCCCATTGCTCTGGGTTCAAACATGGGCTCCAAAACAGAATCTGATTATCCCGGAGCAGGAGACAACTCCTGTGCTCCCCAAGCCGCTAGTTGCATAAGCTCACATATAGTCCCACACTATCTGTGCCAGGCAGGGATGAAAGGTTTTGGACAGCAAATGAAAACAGTGCCAACAGCAGCCCATTGCACAGGATTAGCTACTCCATCTAATCCCTCTTGAAAACCGCCAAAAGAGAGCCTCTTCTGCAGCACTTGCCCTCTTAGGTGGGAAGGCAAGCAGAGGCACTCTGCCAGCACCGTGTTGAAACAACATGTAGCAGGAGCAGGCCAAGGAGTGTATGGTTAAGAGCCAGGAAAGCTACACAATTGTCCTGCTAGACTACAAAGCACCAGTGTGAATGCAAATGGCAAGAAGGAGCAGTGTGCAGGGTATGAGGTACAGGAGTATACTGTGTAGAAACTCGAAACACAGATGCCAATACAGGAAAGAGCAAACATCCACACAGAATGGACAACGGACCGAGCCCAAGGAAGACTCACTTTAAGGAGCTGATGTGTAATACATCCCCTATCAGTATGAGGCACTCCACAGGCTACACACCAGACACCGGTCACTCCATTTGAGAGAGCTCTCACTCAGGGAAGGAAATGCTGTAAAGTGCAGGGCCCAGGTGTAGCTCCCTTATTTGGACCAGCAAGCTTCTGGGAGACTGCTTTATTCATATCAAGGCATGATCTTATTCTCTGAAGAATTCCTCCTTCTTTCAGAGTCCCCCCCCACCAGATGTCAAACTATGCTGAAGCTGCCCGTTCCAGGCAACAGCACTATGGCTCACCTTACAGCAGTGAGATTCTTCTGCAGGGAAAGTTTTAAGTGCCTTCAAGTGTACAGTTTGTATCTCTGTTCTTTGCTACAGTTGTCCTTCATTTCGTTTCCATCCCACATGAGTACCACCTTCATTTACTCAGAAAGCATTTACATCCCTGTCAGTCTAGTCTAACGAAAGAAATACTGAGATTCTCCTGTTCTCTTGTAGGATGAGTACTCTATTTTTGACATTGTAGCAGCTTCCTTCTCAACTCCTACCGTAATTTGAAGTAATCAGTGCACCTCACTGCCTAGTACTAGTGATGAGAAAGGACATTCACTATTTCTGAGATGCCCAGATGCTGCTCCCTACATCACTGCATCAAGTCACATGCACTGAGCCATTGTCAGAAGAGAAAGACACATCTGGGAGTGAACAAGTTGACAGAAGGCTCCTGCCCCCTTAAATGTGGGCAGACTTTGGGCATGGCTGAGAAGAAACATAGTTGACTCTTTGGAGACCAGAAAGCCAAATACTCCCAAGCGCAAGTAATGCAGTGCCCTTTCGTGGCAGCTATTGGAATTACACATTTAGACGAGACCCCAGATTTTCTGTTGCAGATCACAAGTTCCAGTCCCTCTGTGGCAGCAGTCCCTCCTCCTCCTCTGGTCACCTCTTCAGCACTCTCACTCTTCACGTGCAAGGTGCCTGTTGCTGGCTGTAGGAGAAAGCAAAAGAGAGAATTTGCCTTGACCTCCCCCTCGTACTGAAAAGTTGACAGAACATGTGACCAGATCTTCCCTCCTGGGATCTGGAGCATTTCAGGCAGATGCCTGGACCTGCTTGCTCCCTTCCTCTAGCCCGCACCCTCACCACACGGGCAAACCTGGCTGCAAACCCACTTTGTGGAAGGAGAAGCAGCCTCATTAGAGCAAACCTAGGAACTGTGCTCTGTGATTACTCTAGTAACAAGATACTGCTCTCTGCTGGACAACTGAGTTAACAGCTTGTCAGGCAAAAGCAAAACAACCAGAGGGCAGACTTCTGCCAAATTACGGCGCTATGGAACTACAGTTAGGAGCCACCTCCCTCCACAAGCAAGTCCATTTTGTTCATTAAAATGCAGGGAGCAAAAGATTGAGCCTTGCTAGCTGCCAGAAGAAGGTAGTTTAGGCCAGATCACACTAGGGACTACTCACAATCATAAACTCTTGCCAGGGATCTCTGGAGCGGGGAGACATGTCACTTTGGCTCGTTTGTACAGTTCTTCAGTGCACAGCTCTTCTGCTCCCTCATGTTTGCGCTTTGGAGAAGCCTGGTCTGCTTGCGACAGCCTCACTGCTGTAGGGGAAGAAGAGTCACTGCAACATTTCCCCTGCCTTTAGATCTCCTCACAAATGCACCCTAGCCTAACCTGCTACAGAGCTGGGAGAAAGAAGAATATGCAGTGCACAAGCACAGAGAGATGTTGCCACAGACTCCTTGAAAACTTCTGAAAAAACTTTGTTAAAAAGAGAATAATTAAGTCCCCCAGAACAAATACAAAAGTATCCTCCTTTGACAGAGGACAGCTTAATTATACCTGATTAGCCCTACAGTGATCTGCACTTCTCCCTGAAGTGGCTGCATATGATCCCATATAGGCAAGAAAAGATTCACTTTAATGAACTCCTATCCTTCAGCCCTTTTAGGAACGAAGGCTCACTGGGGACTTCTGAAGAAAGCCTAAAGGAAGGTGAATGGGATTTATGTTTTCCTAGCTACACACCCTCCTCTTATTAGAAAAGGATCTCTCTCTCCTGCTCATAGTTTCATATCGACTTAAAGGCTATCTCAGAAGCACACAAATAGCTCCAACTCACCTGTACCGGTGCTGCAGCCCTGCCCTGAAGCTGAGTCTGCAACTGGGCCACTGAGATCTTCCACACATGAAGGGACTGATGCCAGTAAACCTACAGAAAGGCAAGAGGACGATAGTTAAGGAACAAAAAACATCTGGGGTGGCAGAAGCCTTTCACGTGGAAACACCTTAGTGATCACCAACCAGAATATCCATATCCCAAAGCAGGATGAGTTCAGAGCTGTGCTCACCCAGTGTTGGCCACAGACAGACACTGTAGCAGTGTGCTACATATATCCATTCATATTTAGGATGTTTTGCCTAGATTTTTTTCCAAAGTGAAGACTGGACCATTGGTGGCATATGGATGGTGCCGTGCCATCACCAGCTCTCAAAACTAATCGAACTCCACTCTTAGCTGTCCAAGAGCTCAACAGAGCTCTCCCTGGAAGCTGATTCAGCAGCTTTGGCAGGGCCTGCTTCCTCTTGCAAGGACTGGCCAGAGAGACAAGTGCTTTCTATTTTAAATCATGACCCCTCCTCCACCATTTTATCTCCTATTAAAGACACAATCTTTTGCAATTGTTGGTACTTACAGAGCCCCCTATAGCGCGACAGCTGCTGGTAGATCTGCTTCATGCGTTCGATGTTCAATCGGCTGGTCTCCGCATGGTTCACCATAGGTTTGGGGTAGTCCACCCCAATGATGCACTTGGCTGCCTTCTGCACAGACTCTGGGGCATTCCATGGTTCGTAGATATATCGTGAGGGGAAGCCCTTTAGTTTGGGCAGATACCTCCTGCAACACAAGTAAAAAAATGCACAAACACCACTTACAAGTGCAGCAATGCAGCGTTTACCATGCACCTGTCAGCTACTGAACAGCTTAGGCTCACAGATCAAGCAAGAAAGAAGCTCCAGGCACATCACTTACTTAACGTAGTCACCACTGGGGTCTGTGCGACGTCCAAAGCCCACGGGGCAGTAACAGTGGAAGAACTGCTGGAAGAACGCACTGCATGAAAGCCACATCCAGCTGCCTGCATTTACGCTGAAATCTGCATCCAGCAACAGTTCATCAAATACCTGCAGCAATTGGAGGAAAAGGCAGTGAGAGCTTCCCCAGGCAGGACTTTGTGGCAGGAGGACCCAAGGTGTTATTTCAAATGGCAGGCACTGAGCTGTGAGAACAGCTCCTAGAAACCAGAGCAGCAGCAAGGAGGTGATCTGCTGGCTGAAGCCAGTTGGCTGGTCAATATATCTCACTTCCTGATGCTTTCACGTAGGGAGGCACTGTCTGCTCATGCTGATAAAATGCTGGCTTATCTCTCACGCAGCTACAGACTAAATCACTACCTAGTGTTGCAGCAAGCCTTAGGTATTGATCCTAACCTGGGAGGCGTAACAAGTGCAAAGCACCAACTGTGGGAAGCAGGCAGATGCTGCACAGAAGAACAAGCACCAAATCAAGAAGGAAGAACCCCAGAGCACACAAGAAAGTCCAGAGCACACTGCCACTGAGAGGCGGACAGGTTTCAGCAGTAACTTGTTCACATCCACGCACAGATGCTGCCCTTTTAGCATCTGACCCTATGACGCACTTTCAGCTATGTTCTGCTTTGTCAGCTTTGTGACAAGATGCCCCTGACTCCACTTTTTGTGTAGGGCAACAGGTACACCAGATAGGTTCAAGCTGTCTGTCCCTTCAGATGGCCCAAGAGGAGGGTCTTTTACCTCTTTCCTTGAGAGACTCTAGACTCAGATTTCAGAGTCATGGAACATTCCCTGACCAGCATGGTGATGGACTATACAATGAGGAAAAAGGTCCAGTTATAAAGTGACATTGAACTTGCAAAGAAAACAGTCAGACTGAGAGAACTTTAAAAAAAAAAAAAAAAAGACCCCCAAAACCCCAGCCCCATT
>NW_008795128.1:4774016-4792131 GCF_000699145.1 Aptenodytes forsteri
AAACAAGTCAGACGGAGAGAATTTTAAAAAAAAAAAAAAAGACCCCCAAAACCCCAGTCAGTCCATATCAGTGGGTCCCACTAACATTTAGTTATGGTTACTGGAGACTCTTGATACTGTCAGAGCCTCACGCTAGAAGGCAGAAAGACGTCAGGCTGCTGGCAGGCCAAGAGCCCGCTAGCAAATCCTCTCTTCCACGCAACTTTTACACGTGAAGCAAAAGCCATACCTGTGTACCCATCCTTGCAGCAAGTGCCAGGGAGACTGTTTTCCTTATGGCCCCCTGCAAGCCTCTGGAAATGCCAGACTCACCCTGACTCCTGACTCCCAGCTGATCCAGAGGTCACCCCTGGTCAGGAAGCAGGCCACCGCGTGCCTGGCCAGATGGTGGATCCACCCTTCCTGTCTCAGTTGGGTCATGATTGCATCGATCCAAGGGAAGCCTGTCTTGCCCTCTGCCCACTTTGCCAAGGCTTCAGGGTTCTTGTCCCAGGGGATTTGGATGCAGATGGGGTTCCCCTCCATACGATCAAACTTTGGGTTGTTTGTGGCTGCTGTGGAGAAAAACGCTGCTGTGTAGAAAAACTCCCGCCACAGAAGCTGTCCATACAGAGAGAGCGGGGGCATGCTGCTCCGCTTTACCTGTGGAGGGGGAAACAAGGGTATTCACAAGCAGAGGAGGACTGGCGTCATTAAGCTGATCTGTAAGCCACCCATGCATTTATACACAATTCCCAAGTCAATTACTGACAACTGCCATAAAGGAGCTCAGTTCCAGATCATCCTTCACCAGAAACCCCAGGTAGTAAAGATAGTGCTGCTTTTAGCTCACTCAGTACACTGACAAGAGACTTGAACGACCCAAAACTAACAGCAAAAAGCTCTACGTGGCTCTACACAGGAGCCCAGGTTGAAGAACAGGGTACCGGCAGATTTAAGGTTTTCTTGACTATATACAGGAGAATCACTTTTCCTCACCCAAGAGCCTCTTCTGCAGTAGCAACAAGCTTAGCCCAAGAGTGAAACACAAGTGAGGCAACAGTAACTTTTGCAGCTGTTCTGGCACACTGTCTGGGAACCAGCATCATGCTACGCTCAAAACCAGCCTGCTCTCCAGATGAACCTTTTGTCTTACCTTCTTATACAGCTCCCAGAGACGATAGTAAAACAAGCGGCAGGACAAGCAGCCAAAACGCAGGTAGGGACTGAGTCCTGTAGGGCTGGCCAGCAACGAATTGGCGTTCATCCTTGGTCTTTCGTAATTTGCAACCCATGCCTAGACATATTAAAGAGAAATGAGCCAGAAAAACCCCAAATTTGTGGGACACTGCTAAGGGCAGGCATCTGTGCAGGTGGTGAGGCCACTTGGGTCTGACAGCAGAGTCTCTTCTATTCACCTCCAACCACTGCTGGGAGACATCTCAAGTGGGCAATCCCAACCTCCACATCCTATTCAAGAAATACAAAATCTTTGCTGCGGGATTTAAACCAGGTAGTCATTCTGGCCAAGAAAAGGACTAAATTTGCTTTGCATGCAGGAGCTAATAACCCTGAGAGCTCCTAGGGACACAAACTAACGCAATTGTTTATGTCCAGGTACGTCTATCTCATTTCACACACTAAACAAGAAAATTGGGGAAATTCAGACCTTTTTGTGGAGTACTATGTTGACAGTTTATTCCCTCTTCAGCACAAGAATTTATGCTTTGATCTCTACAACTGCCACCAAACCACCCAGCATTAAAAAGACACAAACTGGTTAAAATTGAGTCATGCCCCCGCAGCTGGGTCATCTTTCATTACTCTGAAATTGTTTGCCTTGTGCACTATAATCAAGAACTCGTGCCCCATAGAAAAAAATTGAGCATTTCAGCAAGGGGCTCAAGGAATGCCAGCCAGTGAGACAACATATTAACAGGCTGATGTACAAGGGGAAGGCATTCTTTTATGAGCATGTACTCGCACCAATACCTTAGCTAAAGACAAAATGAGATGGTGTGCATTGTGCAGGAGGGACTGAGCAACTTACATGGAAGTTTCCAAGTTTGCACTCCTCTAAAGGAAACTGAGGGGTAGAAACAAGGGAAAGAATCGTATGTGCTTCAAACACCAGCATAATTTGTATACAGCTCTACTTCTTTGGGTCTGAGGAAGCCCAGGAGCTCTCTGCTCCACACACAACCCAAGGTCACAGGAGTACTCCAACACCACCAAACACCCCTTCCAGAGGTGAATGCTGCAACCGTTGCTAGGAAGAGCAAGAAAATAGAGCAATGGCCAACGCTCAACTTTTTTCGTTTGGAAGCACAGCCTGCAGGAATCGCCACTTAAATAACAGGGGTTACCTTTCTTTCCAAGTGTTTATCCAGCCGCGCCAAGGCTTCTGTCTCCCCTCCTTGCCAAACTGCAGGGGCAAGACCATCCGTAGGAAAGCCTGAGGGAAAGAACTTTGTAAGATTTGAAGCCACACCTAGACAAAGGGTATAGATGGGATTAAGCATTAGTAACAGCAAGACACTAAATACTGTAGTTACCTAACATGGCTTACTTGCTGCTGTAGTCCTTCTACAGCAGGCAAATCATGTGGAACGTGGGGAGAGCCTGCTCATGACACTGCACTACAAGGACCTCTCCTTGCAATGCTTCAGGCAGCCTTCTGGGGACTCTTCCCACCGCCAGCACTCTCTCTTACGTGTCAGCACTACCCACAGGGCTCTGCTCCAAAGGCCAGAGCAGCTGGCAAAGGAACATCTGCTCCACAGCTCTGCCTTACAAAGTACCTTGCCATGGACACCAGCAGCTCACTAGAGAGCCTGGCTGCTCCTGGTGAGGCTCCTATTCTGCTGAAAGCGGGTGCTGGGGAAGGCACTGGATTAGTGCTGAAGAACTGATGCAAAAGGGGAAGTAACAATGCAGTTGCCGTGCACTGCTCTGGGCTGACAGGGGAGCCTCCCCTGGCAGCAAGCAGAGCCGTGTAAGGTTGCAGGCTGTCTTGCATTAGGCCAGGCAATAAAGGAAGCAGATCTACCCAGGACTGCAACCCTTACGATACTCCTGTTGTGAAGCCCTCCGCTTTTACATGACTGCTGAAACTGTGCCTTAAGGTACAAGTTGATACTCCTGTAAAGTTAGTATGGAGCCTCCAGTCACACACACGCAGACAGTATTCTGCATTAATCCGTTCTTCCCTTGCATTTAGACTCACTTCCCTGATGTAGGCCTTGCATTCCTCATGCCTCAGCTCTCTATTATTCCTCCTTCTCCAAGAAAAATACAGGACCATAAGACATAGCAGGATGAGTGAAAGAAGTTTCCGTAGTATCTTTTGTCTTGCTAAGCTCCCAAATTGGTGCTGCTGGGCAATAAATGAATGAAATTATCTAAGCCTGGTACACAGTTAGTTTACCTCTTCAGGTCTGTTACACAACGTGTCAGAGATGGCAGTAGGAGGAAAGCAGCTGGCGAGGACATGAGACACTGATACAGTGGTTACATGCTCAGTATAACAGAGGAGAGATGGACAGACACAGAGCATTTCAGAGCAATGCTAAAGGGGACGCTGTGCATCGACAGTAGTGCAAGGGACAGCAGTCTATTTTCATGAGGTCCAGCACTCGCTGAAAACATTAGGCTGCTTCTATGGCTAGAGGCAGCTCAGGTCAGATGAGAACACTGGAGCTGTCCTGGGCACATGCCAGCCATCATAAACAGTTTCACTAGATCCCCTTTCAGCTGGCAGTTAACCCTTGCCTTCATTCTCGACACATACCCAGCTCTTCCAGGGACGGGACCCCATACACGTCGTCATGGTTCTCCTGGATGTCCACTTTACATGTCTCCATCTGCTGGCTCATTACAGTGCTCACTGGCTTCTTTGGGAGCTCCATACGGCTAATGATGGCCTGGAAGCGCTTGTAGGTGAGGGGTGGCTTGTGGCCATTCAGCTCAATTATTCTGGAGACAAAATAAGCAAGGTGAAACAACACAGCCTCGCTACCACAAAAGACACAACACAATGACAGCCAAACTGCATCCCACTATCACTGCTCAGGATAGCCTTTCACTTTGGATACAGAAATCCTCATAGACCTACCTTCCACTTGATGCATCCCTCAAAGGGGTATTAAAAACAAACAAACAAAACCCCAAAACACACCAGAAAACAAAACCCCACATACTAATTCATCTCCATGGGAAAAAAACCAAAACAGCTCCAGCTGAATCAGGCTTAGCGTCACATCTCTCTCCCAGAGCTCCTCATCAGACCCCTGTATGAAATCTCAATCTGATTACTGCCTTTCTGCCTCCCCAAGATGGCAAATCCCAGACCTGCATCTCTTCCCCTGATGCCTTGTGATATCCTAACCCGATTCTGACCTTACTTTCACCCCATCTGACAGAAGAAGTCCCAGCCTGTTAGTGACCCCTCCTCCACCTATCTCAGATGAGACAAATTCCAGTTTTTGTCATTCCTCTCTCCCCGTGATCAGAGAAATCGCCATCCTCCCCCACGCCATAAGGTCACGAGTAGACCTATCTCGTGCTATTCACCTGTGTCAGATCATGCTACGGAAAAGACAGCCACGGTTCCCCATTCCTCTACTTCACTAAGCATCCACAGCCTGCTAGGGCTATGCAGTCTTATTTTTCCTGGGACAGAGAGCTTTGAGAAGCCCCCTGGGCTTCTGGGCCAGGTAAGCTTCCCCAGGGTGAAAGATGCCATTTTAACCCCCTCTCCCGCACGGAGAGGAAGGAGTTAACAGCAAAGCAGACAGCACAGGGATCGCCAGCATTACATAAAGTTGAGGCAGCCAACCCCACAGCTCACACAGGAGCTGCAGCAGAGCAGCCTCCCCCACCCATTACAGTCAACAGCTTATGCAAGGGGCTGGGCTTAAAGCAGAGTGTTTCGGCAGACGCCATGTGCCTTCTCCTCCCCCGAAGCCGCACGTGTAGCGAGGAGGAGCGACATGCCGGCCCAGGGCCTTCCCCAGCCCTGAGCCCTTCCTCACGTGTGCTCCGCAGTGACCCAGCTTCCCCGCGCTGCTGCGCGGCGGCAACGGGGGAAGCCGTCCCCGCGCCGCGCCTCCCGCTGCGGCCGCCTCCATCTAGGCCAGGCGCCGAGCAGGAGCCCAGGCCTCCTCCGCACTGCCAGCCGAGGGAAGGGGAGCCTTTAAAACAGGCAGCACAGTTGCAAAGGTTAAAAATGAAGCCTCCCGCAGTTCCTTCCCGTTTTTCTGCTTGTAAACATTGGGAGAAAAAGACACTAATGAACAGGACAGGGGAGGAAGGGCAATCAGGATGTGCACAGAGCGCAAACCACTAAACTTTTAGTGTGAGGCTATAAACATGATCACAGCGCGGGCACAGCACACTCGGCCACCCCTCCAAGAAAGTGTATTGAGGGGAGCCTTACAGGCAACATATTCTGTCCTGTACCTTCATACCAGAAAACATCTCCTCTGCTTTCATGCAAGCACTTTTCAACCAGCTGTCTCTGTGTACCACCCCAGGGACAGTAAGAGATCACGAACTCTCATGAATACTACCCACCACAATCTTCTCTGCGACTTGCTCTGAGCACTGGGGCCCCCCAAACAAGCCCATCAGTTCACAGAGATCCCCAGAAAATCATCATTGCCGCTGGAAGAGAAGCGAGGCATTTCCAGTTACAGCACTCTAGAGTCTCGCTTGTTTCCAGAGTAGTTCAGTGCTTGGAAGCAAAAATGTGACAAAGCTGCACGGTGTTTGCCCTGAGGTGCTTGGGATGGGGGCGGGGAAGCCAGTTCTTTAACACTGCCTCTTGTTTCAGTCCTCTTCCACAGATCTGCTGAGGCTGCAGCTCAGCCTGAGATCCACGCTATTATACCACATCCCAGATCCACAGCTAAAACTTTTGTGAACAGACAGCTACTTGAAGCAAATCGCTGTGACTTGCAGGTGGATGCTAGTGTCTGTGTTTGACATCCTCAAGAACGTGAATATGAGTGAAGTTACCTAGTACAGCTCCTAAATTCCTAAACAGACAGTTATTGGATCTGGGACACAAATCTTTAAGAGATAGGACTAGGACAATTTGCACATTTCACAGCACCTGACACTGGCATTATGCAACAAAAGTTGATCCTTTCACAATACTGCCATAAAAAGAAGTATCAAATATTGGGTATTGTACAATATTGGATATTATACGATACATACCGGATATTGTAGTGCTGTTCAGCCTTCTGTACAAAGATTTGTACAGGAAGCCCCCCAAGCAGGAGTCCTTTCCTTCCTCCTACTATCCTAACCCAGGCAGCACAATCTCACAGGACTTTCCCCGATGACAGAAAAAGGGAGGACCCTCCCCAGGATTTAATGCTCCCATATCATCCGTCTCCCCCAGCGCAACTCTCGGACTACAAGTGGCAGTTACTCTTCCAGTTTTCTTGAAGCAGAAGAGAGAAGAGCAGAATCACTGTATTCATCATACAAAACCTAACGTTTCTGGTGTTAGTGAGCACACATAAAAATGGCTCTGCTACCAGACTAACAATACACTGCCCAGCGCTACCTGAGAGTAGTACCTTGATGCCGGAAGCTACGAGGGTCTTTTTGACTGTCAGTCACACAGTCACACTTTACCTCAAGAAAGCAGGCAACCAAAACCTGACCAAACATAGTTCTGGTGCTGCTAGGATTATAAGGTATCCTACAGTCAGTCACCTGTGACAGCAGAGTGTGCAGACTTCGAATGCACATCCCCACAGGTGTCAGCTTCTGACTCACATCTCCACAGCAGTGCCCCAGCAGGATGGCTACCGAGCTAGTGAAAGCTCCTCGCCTCAAAAACCTGACACCTCAGCTCGCTTGCAAATGATAGGGCCCGTTTCTGGCAAGGGATCAAATGTGCTCCTCCCTGCTTCCTTGCACAAGGAAGAGCTGTCTGCTAGCACTCGGCAAGCAGGCTGCTCAACAACGCACCCCACTACCAATTCACACAGACTATTTAGTAAGCCTCGCCAGCTTATGCAACTGCTCTGATCTAAATCCTCGCTCCAGAGAGCTCGTGTAGGGCTACGCATACATGAGACAGGGGGTATTTCTACAGATTCAAAGAGGAGATGGAGAGATAACCAACAGATATTCCACACAACAGACGCTGGACAAAGTACGAACAATTCAACTTCTGCAGAATCATACACACAAGCATATGAAAGATGAAGAAGTGACTTGATGACAGGCTAAGTATCAGCGCAGGGGGAAAACACCTGGCACCAGAGCACCATGCAAGACAGACAAGGATAACAGGATCTGGCAGGCAGAAGTTTGACTTAACCTTCTTAGATGGAAATAAACCACTTTTTTGGCACAGCGTAATTATGAATTGCAGAACCACTAAGGTATGCGCGCCTCCCCAGTGCTTGGTTCCTTTAAGTTAGTATGTGCTCCTATTAAAGCACATTTAACTATCATTTCAGCCTTAGGCTAGAGTATTTGAGGAAAAGCTGCCCCTGATGCATGCTACAAACATACAAGCTCACAATGTTCTTTTCTGACCTAAACCAACCCCCCTGAATAATCCAAGCCTGCCTGGGATTACAGAAACCACAATGCTGACAGTCAGCAAGCAGACTACAAAGGATTTAGATCCTAAGGAGGAGAGAACAGGCAGATCCAGAGAAGCACAAAACAACCTGTCACCTGGAAGTTGTCAGACAGAATAATTGTCAAGTAAAGGCTTTGAGCAGGCTAAGATGATACCCTAGATATTATCTTTTCTGTCTGACTTTACAATCTGAACATTGCTAATCTTGACTGGGAATTCCTAGATTTTCTTAGGAGTATTTTCCAGCACTGATGCTGATTTTCTACAGCCCCCTCCTTGTTTTGGGAGAGAGGAGGGGAAAGATGCTCTGATAATCACAGAGCTATGCTGGCAGTGCCAACAAGGAGCATACTGTAATCTTCCTACTGAGTAGAACTGGTCAAATTCACAAGTTAACTGAACAGGCTCTTTGTAAATGTTTAAAAGGAGCTGCTGGTGGTGGTACTGGGAATACGCTGCAGGGGACAAGAGAAGGACTGCTGAAATCATTTATGTAGAAGGAAAGATTAGTCTAAATTGTTCAAAACCAGGCCTGACAATCTTGTCGGAAACTTGATTAAAGAAAGATGAGAAGTAGGACACTACCACCAGGTTACTAATTATGCAGGAAAAACAGTAGGCTGAGCAGAGGGACAACACATACCATGAGTCAAAAGACCGGGTAACACGACTGGAGGGCGATATACTCAGAGAGGCTTCCAGGAGAAATACAGTATTAGAACTGTATTACCACCTGCTGAGAAACTGACTCAGAGATGCCAAGAACCAGGAAATGTCAGAGTAACTGGAGACTTCAACTGCCTCCACGCAGACTGGGTAGCTGTGACACCCCACCACCTGCCAAAAATCAATTTTCTAGTTGCCATAAATGACTGCTCCATGGAACAGTTGATCAGGAACCCACAAGGAAAGGCAATTCATGATTTGGTCTTAGGCAGCGCTAAGGTATAGCTGAAAATGTTAGTTATCACTTGCCTGCTCTAACTGTGACTTTGGCATGCATCAATTTAACATCCTTCCAGGAGCAACAATACCACAATGGTTTTTATTTCAAGAAGAGAAACGCATAAAAATAAGGAAGCGTGCTAAGCAAAAAGAACAAGCTGAGACATAAAACACTGACAGGCAACACAGAGGTGATTTGAAGATGACGTTGGGGAAAAAAGAAATTCAACAAATGAACACAAACCATCAAAAAAAGATTTCAGAAAGATCACAAAAGTCAAAACAATTAAAGAATAGCATCAAAGATAATAGAAGGCAAAATCCTTCAGAAAAATGAAGGCAAAATAAAGACAGAAAAAACCCAAATTGGTAGGTGAAATTAAAAGCCACAAAAGCAGCCTCCTTGCACCTCCCAACCCAAATGAAAGTTTGAGAAACCTTTTTAAAAAAAAGCATAGATAGTAAAAAAAAAAAAAAAAAAAAAAAAAAAATCCCTTTACAGACACTCCAGGATATTTATAGGGCCAAGAGGCGATCAAGTCATAAAAAAAAGCAGAGACTGTAACACCACAGCAAAAAATCATGCATTTAGTTTTGCACGTGTGTTCACTATGGAGGTATTTGGGGAGGGCTGCCCCTCGAATCTCTTTAAGGAAATGTATCAGGAGATGTCACAGACTGGGAGGTCAGGAAGAAATGCCACAACAAAGCTATGCTTGAACAGCACCAGCTTGCCAGGACCATTTACCCTGGAGATGTAAAGGACATCAAGAAATACCCAAACTAATAGCTGCTGCATGTAATGCTTGCCTTAAAACTGCCCTAATAAGGGCCAAGAGGCGATCAAGTCATAAAAAAAAGCAGAGACTGTAACACCACAGCAAAAAATCATGCATTTAGTTTTGCACGTGTGTTCACTATGGAGGTATTTGGGGAGGCTGCCCCTCTGAATCTCTTTAAGGAAATGTATCAGGAGATGTCACAGACTGGGAGGTCAGGAAGAAATGCCACAAAACAAAGCTATGCTTGAACAGCACCAGCTTGCCAGGACCATTTACCCTGGAGTTGTAAAGGACATCAAGAAATACCCAAACTAATAGCTGCTGCATGTAATGCTTGCCTTAAAACTGCCCTAATACTATGAGGAAAAAAAAGGCAAATATGACTCCAGATTTAAAAAGCATTTCAAAGGCATCAAAGGGATGACAGAATAGAAAGCCTGATATGTGCATTAGGCAGACGGGTAGAAAATACTAATGGAATCAGTGAATGCATGAGTATATGCAATATGCTTGGAGGGTTAATTTGGCCTCGGTAAAGGGAAGTTGTGCCTCAAAATCTATTAGTGACATTTGAGCCTGGGGCAAGGGAGATGCAGTTGATATACTATACCTGGATTTTCAGAAGCCATCTGACTAGATCCCTTACTGAAATTTTTTAAAGAAACCAAGATAAATTGGGATAAAGGAAAAGATCCCTGCAGACAGAAAATTCTTTGAGATACAGGACAGAGTAGGAATCCATTTTTTCAACAGGAGGAGAAATCCTACACAGAGCTGAGCTAGGGCTTGTGCTGCTCAACATTATTCATAAATTATCTGGGAAGGGACAAAAAAAGAGCATGATGATAAAGTTTATGACGCAAGAAGCTATCTGGGATAGCTAAAAATGAAAGGCAACTTATAAATTTCCCTATACACCACATGACCAGCTGACAAAAATATCAGATGAAATGCAGTGTTGGTCATGTTGTTTCTCCATATGCATGGCTATGCAATCTTAAACTTACTTTTATAGTAGCAGCCTCTCAAATAGCTATGATCATTCTGGAAGAAAGCCCCGAGACATCAGTTTAGTGCTTAGCAGCACTCAGAAAAAGCAAAAAGAATGCTAGCGACTATTAGAAGACAGGAAACATTATAGCACTATACAAATCCAAGTCGCTCCCGCATTTTGAACACTAGCTACAGTTTTCACCACTGCTCTCCATCTCTAGGAATAGCCAGAAGTATAAAGAAAGGTGACAAACTTAGAAGAGATATGGAACAGATTCCACCTGAAAACTTAAGTAAACTAGGACTCTCCACCTTGGAAAAGACAAAGATGACATGAGGAAGGACGTGAAGGACATTGACATTGAAGGGGTGAGGATGTATTCATATAAGTATTCATGGTCTCTTCTAATGCAAAAATTAGAAAGCAGTGTCTGCTCACGAGACAGGTTCAAGAAGAATCCTCCTCACTCCAAAGACAAACATTCCCACACTGCAAAGCTCCTTCCCATAGGAAATTATGGATGCTAAAGATTTATAGGAGGAAATCTACACTCAGCATTACTGGCACAAGTCATCCGAAAAAAAAAAAGGGCGAAAAAAAAGCAAGCAACCTATAAGAATAGTACTGAAACATGGTTGAAGTCAAGCATACCTTTGAGTCTTAGCTGAAAGACTGTCTCCACTATTTAAGGAGATCTCATATATATGGAGATTATATATATAAGTAAATATATAAAACTCAACATAAAGGAAAGGCTCCCCCATAGCAAATACACAACAAAGACAAGGCATTCAGGTTTTAGAATAAGGCAAGTTTGCCCCAATCTACCTTGTTTTACTTCTTCCAGCTGTCCTAGCACATCCATCAGTTAAAAGCCCTGCTTTCATAACCCGTTTGAGACAACAACTCAACTATCTTTATTACAATGAAGCAAAAAAAGCAGTCCATGCAGTGAGGACATGCTCAAGGAGAGCAATCAATAGGACACAGCTGAGCAACTTAAATGACTGTCAAGTACAATTTAATAAGCTTGAGGCAACACCTTTCTGTACATTCATGCCATTGTCAGCACTTTGACGTGTTCTAATCAAAAGTGCGAGTGCGCAGAGTAATCCTGTTGACACCTTCTAGACTCACACAGGATGACAGCGATGAACGTATAGCGATCAACGTAATGGAGGAGACTGAAGTCTTTCCAGACACGATAATCCCAGCCTAGCCCAGGCAGCACCTCTGCCCTTGCTCTCCCCGTACCTGTCCAGGTCATAGAGGGTGTGGGAGTTCTCTATCACCACCTCCACGCCAGCCTCCTTGGCCAGTTTGATGATAGCTGCATCCCTCTCCTTACCAAACGGCTCTGAGTCGTATTCGAAGGTGAGACGAGTGACTCCCCATTCCTGCAAGAAACACAATACACACAACTGTCAAACAGAAGACTCTTTCTAACCAGTGCAATTACGAACAAGGATGTCAGAATCCCTGGCCAGTGTTAAGTCCTGGAAGCTTAGACAAGGTTCCTGTGAGGAACAGCAGTCTGGAGTCAAGATAACCAAAGAATCAACAATTTTATCAGCTCTAGCAAACATCGCATCTGCTATGCAAATTCCTATATGTTAGGTTTAAAACACGTAAGAGGAGGTTTGAGTTCTTCACTGCTAATGTTCTTAGGTTACAGCTCAGTCCCCAAACCTAACACCACCTTGTTTGGCTACACATGCTGTCCAAAAGTAACCCTACCATCCCGTTCCAGCATTTGCAGAGAAAGCATTTCAGAGAACTCTTTCAATACAAGTTCTGGTCAAAACCCCGTATTTTTATGTGGAGACTATCATTAAGTAAAACCAATACACTCTAAGTTTTTTCCAATGTCTTCTTTAAAGCCATCACATAATAGAGGCCCAATGTCCAACCCAAACAGCAAAAAACAAGTTAGTGGGAAACGCAGGACAAAGGATGGCAACTGAGTGAACCTTTCTGGTCAGCACAATAAGAGTATGATACTGCAATTCAGATTTAAATTAAAGTCCTGCCTTTGGAGAGTTATTTCATGCTAGTTGTGCCATGCACCTATTCTGTATCTTCACACAGATTACATGGAATAGGCCTTATGAAATAGCATTCAGCCTCTTCCAGGCTTTTCCAGAGCACAGTTTGCTCTCAAAGACTATGTCCTAGTTTTCCTCAGAAAATGAATCCTATGAGAAGAGGTTTAATGGTTTCCACAGCGACCCTCCTGAGACATCCATCAAGCAGAGCAGCAGCCCACAGATTTGTTTAGCAAACACTTTAGTCAAACACAGCCAGAAATCTATAGAGACACTTAAAAAACCCCTCACACAACTAAGGTGTGAACCAAATTCTCCAAGTGGAACAGTTTAAGTCACCTCTGTATATACAGGACAGTCTTTTCTACCTCGGAACCAGAAACAAAGCACAAAGAACAGATGTGATTAGTTCACTAAAGACCGTTAAAAAATAACACCAAAGATGAGGAAGGGAATTTAGAAGCAGAAAACAACTGTACAAGCCCCCTTCTTTTCTAAACTTTCAGATTAAATCCTAAAATTAATATTAGGAAAGACAGACAACTAAAACAGTTATGTACCACTGAATGTACATCTCAAGAGAGGTCCTCCAGTCCTTTTTCAAAATAAGAACATGACAATATGGGGGCAAACAGACGTGTTCCAGACCCTGCCCTGCTCCTATGTGATTTAACAGCTTCATTTTAACCTTTCTTTTCTTTTATAAGAAAGACAGTATCAGCTGGAAGGCTTGGAAAAGATGGCTTTGGTCTTGAATAAACATACATTACTGCCTTGAAAGAAAGGAATGGAATAAAAAAACATTTAAGGCTAACAGATATTTTAGGTAAGAATACAAAACTTCAAATTCAGATATTTCCTACAGTTTTGAGAAGCCCACCACTCTATGTGCTACAGTAGCACACAGGAAGCAGAGCACAACCAACCAGAAAACAGTAAACTGTATGACAATAAATTGCTGCAGATATACAAAAGAAAAGTCATGACTGACTTAGTATCTAGCCTATAGCAAAGAAAAACTGTAGGGAAAAAAAACACACACCAAAGGGATTGTGAGCAAACTTCAGTGAACAAATGACACACTTTTCTTTGACAGAAGAGGTAAAATTACAGATGTTTGTTCAGAGGAAGTGAGACAAAAAACCTCTGCAAAGGTTAACACAGAGCTAACAAGTATACTTCTCACGATATCCATGCATAATAGTGCCTTTGCAGCAACTGTTATCAACAACATATCTCAGCTGCTGGCAGCAAGAGCAGAAATTATATTAGGTCCAAGTGTTGCATTACCACATGTGACGTAACTGTCCTCTGCACAACAGCTGACAGCAAGGCATGAGCTGCTGCTAATTCACTGTTCAGTGCAGCAGCTCTGGAGAGGCCTGAATTCCCATGAAAGCCATACGTTTACCATGTAATAGCACAAAAAAAACCCCACATTCTTTTCGGCTCTGTTACAGCACATCTAAGATATTCATCAACTCACCTGCCCAGGCAAAACAGACTGCAGCAAAAAGTAGGTCTGGCTGATTCCACAACCACCTCTCAAACCTCAGACTCTGCCAACTACTTTTTGTTCTTTGACCAAAGCGGACATTTTTCTCCAACAAAGTTTTAATTATCCTGTGAATACCTTGAACTAAAATAAGGAGGGCATGGACTACTACTAGCCAGAACTTATTTGCAGATCAAAAGACAAAAATAACCCAGACTCTGAAAAGGCTAAAAGCAGCACATAGTTTGTGTCATGTGTTAAGATGCGGAGGCCAAAATAAGTATCAGTGCCCCTTCTGACCTGCATAGTCCGATTCCCCTCCCCAGTACTGCCCTCCTCCAGAAAATACACATCAGAACCATTTGCAGCAGGAGGGTATAGATTCACGTTTACCTCCTTCTCAGCAGCTGGTCTATAACAGGCTTTGGGGACGCTAGTTCTGTCAACCGTATGTAAGGTACAGTCCACATGACAAACCCAACTCATAAGACTATCGTGAACCATGTTTCTTTCCTTTAGCTTTGTCACTCTAGCAAAGACACCATCAAAAAGCTTCAAAGACAACGGGAAATATAATCTTAGAGCAGGACAGAGAAGAATGATACTGCTTGAGGAACCTTGATATTCAAGTAGATGCTCTTGCCGGCCCTGTCTCTCTCACAGTCTGCAGCACTGACATATCACTTTAGAAACGTATCCCACTAATCCATCATCGACCACTGAGGTCACTGCATATTCCACCATCCTAAATGGTACATTAGCAGGAAGCTTGGACCCAAGTTGTATTCTGCTGCTGAGCTAAATGAACTGCAGCCTTGAACAGAAGAAGAAAAGGAAGGTCAGCTAACATAAAACCTTCTAAATTTTGAAATTTTAACACAAAGTCCTATTTGCAATTCACATACAGATCAATATGCTTTTTCAGTTGTCTGTAAAGGTGTATGGACATAGCAGTCTTCCTGAGTAAAAGCTGCAGGAAGAAAATGGCCAGTAGGGAAGAAGCTCTCAACACAGAGGAGTCAGCGTGTTACAGTGCAACCCTGGGAGGCTTGACTTATAGAAACAAAGGCAAAGACCACCACCCAAAAAGAGAAGCTCAAGCACCCTGGTACTAGGTTACAACCTACTACTAAATTTCTTCGCAAGTCTGAGTTCAAGAGTGTATCTGGCTCCCAAGCTGGCCCTTATGGACAGTAGTTAAAGTTAGTTGTAGTTAAAGAGAAGTTTGTTATAGTGAAGAATTAGTTATAGTTAAAGAGAAGCCAAGGAGATCTCCAACAACTAGCAAATCATTAGTGAGTGAAAACAAGGATAGCACCGGGACATCAGTTTTTCTTCACTATGCTCCAGAAAATTACTTTATTGTCTTACTTTAAAGAGTCTTGGGAAGACATCTGTTGGCTGCCCTCGCACAACAAACAAGCGAGAGTTGAGTTTCCTTAAACTGTTGTCCAGATCTTCCAGAGATTGGAGCAGAAATCTGCAGAGAAGAAACAAGAGCAGTTACTGTCAGTCAGTCCGGTTACAGCTAAAAGACAAACAAGGAGAATTTGCATGGAATTCCAGCAAGCCTGCATCACCAAATCAAACTGAAAGTTAGGACAAGAAACAGAAAACAAGAATTCGTATTCATCCCTGGTCTGTCTACCAACTGCTATGAGATTGCAGCACCAGCCAGCTCCCAGCCATTCATATGCATGTTCTGCTTGTCCAGATGCAAGAGGTTTCCAGGATTTTCTTCTTCCTGCAACCCCCTTCCCATGTTCTCTCTCAGAGCTGGCAGCACCCCCTGCCAGCTGCTCTCTCCACATTACGACATGGAGAAAAGCATAAACCATACAATTCACTAC
The DNA here is from genome assembly GCF_000699145.1 of Aptenodytes forsteri. NCBI lineage: Eukaryota > Metazoa > Chordata > Aves > Sphenisciformes > Spheniscidae > Aptenodytes > Aptenodytes forsteri. Next base: position 4,789,719 of record NW_008795128.1, read on the forward strand.
AGTATATTCTTTCATGGGTTCTGGGGCAGGAGGGATTTTGCATACGAAGTAGAAAGATGTTGATACACTACTCCAAGGAAGGTAATGAATTACAACAAGAACCGTGCAAGTTTTACAGTTCTGGCTACAAATAGGCAATGTCACAGCAGAGAAATAGCTCATCAGTAGCAATAGACTGAGCACCAAGATCTCCCAAGGCAAGAACTATCTGTACTTAGAATACCTGCAAACAGAACTGCAATTTATCTTCTACCATGAAGATGCAAAGATGAGAGCATGCCAAGACATTAATGTATTCCTTCCCACCCCAAAACTGTAAAAAAGCATTTAAGTGCTTTTTGCATTTAATCGCATGTCTTACTGATCCCCCACTATGCTATAAAACATCAAACGTATCATCTTTGCTTTCACAGCCACACGTCACCCCATCTACGTCATAACTTCACTTCGTTTTGTCTAACTCTGTAAAAGACACCAGCTTTAAAACTTTAATCTCTGTGACAGCACATGGCACTGCTGGCAAACTTGCAACCCTTTGTAAGTGAGCCTGCCAACCTCTACCTCTCCCTCGTTCCTACATGCCCACTCTGCAGCGTGACCTGCAAGACATGAGTATCTGCATCAGCTCCCTTAAGACCACACACAGCTAATAGGAAAACTAAGCTACAATCGCCCTGCAAACTGGGTGCTTCCTCTCTCCTCAACTGCACTGCCCATAACGTGAACCGCAAGCTTTGAGATAGAACAAGCTCCCTCTGCACTTCCTGAGGGAGAAAGGGACTCGGGGTTCATGGAAAGAAGGGCCCAGTATCACAGTACAAGAAGACCCAGAACCAGGTCTGGGTAATCTAAACAAACCACTCCCCTACCCCCAGCCCACTTTCCATCTATTAAATAGGAATATCAGCGTTCCAATGTGATCTAAAAATTAAACAAGGGTTAGTCCTATATGGCTCACACACGCTGTGCAGTTAAATAATAAGGGATTTTCATCATGATAAATTTCTGGGAGCTAGATAAAACACAAACACTTGCTTTTGGAGCACAGAACTCTGAATACAAGTAATTACACTAAAAAAAATAGCAAAACAAAGCCAAGGTTCCCAATGGGAACCAATGGAACTCCGGTAAATATAAGTAACTGGCTAATACATTTTTGCCTAACAGCCAGTGGTGCTAATTTCTGACATCTGCAGTAGGTACACACCTCCAAGAAAACATTATTTTTAAAAACTTCACCTGCTCATATATTCCATGACTACAACATAAATAAAACCACTACCTGCTTCCCTCCCTCCACAATATTGGTTGAAACAAACAAGGATTGAATGGATCAGGAACTAGTCTTGTGGGGGCACTGCTTTGGTTCTTCCAAATGAGGACAGTTAGCAACAACAGCAGCATGTGAAAGGCATTTCTGTCTGCTGCTGCCTGTAGAAAGTCTGGTCTATTGAAACATCTTTTCAGGCTCCTAGGATACTAAGCAGTAACAGAATCCACAATTTTCTGTAATTTGCACATCTACATTGTGGTCATTTCTGCACATTTACGATGTTTAAGCCATCCTCTGATGTGGGTTCTAGAAATGCTTAGAAATCACCCACACTATCCCATTCCTCTAAGATGAAGGTGTACAACAGAGGCAATCAGTTACAACTACAGTCTCCCTAACCTTACACACACAGCCACGTGACATTTCAAAGAGTACTTTAAAGGATTTTTAGTCAGGTGGCTGTCCTGTCCAGAACCCCCTTGATGGGGTAGTGCGAGGGCAGGGGGAGATCTGCTTCGCTTGTATGCAGGGGAGACTTGTAGAGAAGAATCCCTACCTGGATTGGGTTTCCAAATGTTTAGGCAGCTGAGACCTGACAGAATAGTGTTATGTAATGTTACTGACTACCAGTACATAAGGTCTCGCTCTCTGCACAGACACGACTCACCGCATACATTTTCCCATTTGTAGGGAGGAGAAGAGCGCAAACAGCTTCATCTCTACCTTCCTAGCAGCAGCCAAAGTGTATTTCCGTAAAAATCTGGGGGATGGGAAGAAGGCCCACGTGCGCACAGGCCTACACTCACTCAGCAGCTGAAGGGCAGAGGGAAGGCGCGGTGTGGTCACACAGCTCTGAGGGCTCTTTGCGCGTCTCTGAATTCAGGAAAAAGTGTTCCTGAAGCGAAACATCCCTCAGTCGTACGTTCAGCCAGCTTGTAAGGAGAAAGTCTAATGACATCACATAAAGTTCAAGGCGCTCTCCCACACAGTCAGGCAACACCGCTGTGAAAACCGTGGAGAGGCCAACCGGGGAAGGCAACCTCTCTGCTGCACGGAGAGGACCGGGGGGAGCAATACGCGGGCCAGGCCGGACGAGGCAGCGTGTGCTGCTCCCGCTGCTGCGGCGGCGGGCCGCCCCAC
>NW_008795128.1:4792847-4797120 GCF_000699145.1 Aptenodytes forsteri
CACCCTGCACCGGTACCTGTCGTCATGAAACCCGGAGCAGGAGCCCCCCGAAATTAGACAGGAACATATTCTGGGCAGAAATGGAGTGTCCTTCTGTAGGAGCGGCCAGACATTACACACGGGGGCAAGGGTATAACACGTATGATCCATGGGGCAGGGTACTAAGCAGCCACATCAACTGCCCAGCATCCCGGTTCAAATAACCCTTTAAATATAAAGGGGCCAGGGGTTTAGAAAGCTGGTGCAACATCACAGCTGACCATAGGATGTTGCTGCTGAGCCCCGGGATCAGAAATCATAGCTGTACAGCAACTTCAGGTGGCACTTGCATGAGACCAGATGGAGGGGCAGAGATTTCTGCAGAATTAACTGTTCAGCAGCAAGTTTCAAGTAAAGGGATTGATGCAGCTGAGCAAAACTAGGATTTTTTGGGGTGAAGGATTCACTGAGCTGGCCATGGGGGGTTGTTTAAAAGGAATGAGCCAAAAGACTAACTGCAAACACCAGAGGAGATCCACAGTAGGTATGGAATAAGTCCCCTGAAACAAGCCAAATTAGTAGGAACCCCATTTTCAAACACAAACCTACCCCCTACACAGAGGGTAAAGAGGACAAGTGCTGAGAACCCCGTGAACTGGGATCTATCTCCACCCTACAGAAGCAAGTGCTTCAGAGTAACTTTTCCCCTCCTGCCTGTCACTGAGAGAGGCAGAGGCCAAGCTCGCTCCTCCCTGAGAAAGGCCACTTGAGGGAGCATGCTCTCCCTCACAGGACACAGGGCAGAGGGAATGAGAAGTTTCACTGCTGCTTCTTAACATGATTTCCCGAACTAAGAAACCAGGTGGAGAGAAACACAGAAGAGACATCAGCAGGATGTGATACGGACTCTTTGGAAAGGAGATCTGGAGGCACTGCTGTTGCTTAGGCTTGTACAGAACCAGAAGGGAGGGAATTTCCCATCCTTTGCATTGAATGGGGCAACAGGAAGAATGGCTGTTGCCAATCCTTTTACAGCAGAACCATTTACTGGAGTATATCCCCAAAACTCTGGCTACCTGCCTCTTCCTTACACAGAAGTTCAGGATTTTATAACTTCGGACTGCATTCATTCAGTTAATTCTAGATCCCTAACTACACAAAGCTCCCATCCCGGTCTTTGCCTGCTATGACCCCACCCACCCAGAGATGCAAATTGCCCGGATTAGGTCAGTATCAACATCCATTTTAAAAAACGATCACAAAAAACCTGATTGCTCTCTACAACATATGCTCTCCCCAATTCCGATACAGGGTGAGATCCCGTGGATAAAACACAATTCAGTTAGGTCTTTGGCTCTAGTTCCTGACACAGTTCCCCATACACTTTGCAGGTGAATTTTTTCCTGCTCCTTGCTTTTCTTCTCCCCAGGAAGCAAGGAGCACCGAAGGTTAACCCCTTGGGCACAGAAATGGAGGTGCAGGAGCTGCTTACACACCAGTCTCATTTCTTTCGCTGCTTTTGACATTAGGATCCTCTTGTACCTTTCTCATCTCCAGCCCTTTCACCCACGTGTAGGCAAAGGAGCCCCCCAGAACCATCAAGTTACTCGCCCACCACAAGAAGCTCTTTGTCTCCTCAAAGTAGATAACAGCCAGCACTGTTTGGGCACAGGCCTTGGCTGTCCCAGACACGTTGTGGGTGAGTGGGCTAGTGAACTTAATCTGAAGTCCGGTCACATACCCAATGGCAAAGCCAAACACTCCTCCCAGGGTCATCATGCCCCAAAAACTGGGGCTCCCCAGCTTGTCAAAGTGGTAGAGGGTGCGGAACTCGCCCAGCAGCATCATGAGGGGGAAGAAGAGGACACAAGCATTGACGTTGTTGTAGAAGGTCAGGCGCCAGATGCTACCATCCACCACAGGCAGCACCTTCTTGGTGTAGATGGCATTGAGCGAGACACACAGGCTTGCTATGATCCCAAAGAATATACCTGTCCATGACAGAGTGCCCTCTGCTCCTTCCTGGTCAACACCCAGCCAGAAGCCACCTGCAACCAAACAAATCAGATGTCATCTGAACAACTGCTGAAGGACTCAAAACATACAGTCAGCAATCCATCATCTACCTTATACTGAACAACCGCAAGCAGAGACAGGCTTAAGGGCTTCCCCTTTCTGTTAAGTGAACCCACAAACTGTCATGACTAGTGTCCTGGGAAGATTTATTTTGGGAGTACAGGTAATTTATGGTGCTATCACTCAATCTCAGAGGACTGATTCCCACACTGAGCAGGCAGCATGAGTTTAGAAACTATTATTCCAAAGAGCCATGAACTAAAGTTAAAGCTGCTCTTTCTGTATAGGTCATTTTCAGGAGACCATATGATTTTTTTTTTAATTGAAAAGGTAGCGAACTGACACACAGATAGCAAGAAATATTCCTCAAGGTTTTTTAAAAAAAAAAAAAAAGGCCTCACAGGTTTTGCTGCGCTATTAACAGGAAGGGAAAGATCGGTCAGAAAATAAGATGGAAAGGTAGTAAACACATGGATGTAATATTAAGAACCTTGATCAAAAAAAGATCACAAGGCAGAAACTGAGTGCAGTTATCTTCAACATGTTAACCTTCTTTGATGGGTAATGCACTCTAATCACCTCCGAAACAGGAGCTACAGGCTTTGTGTCTCCACGGCATTGAGGGAGACCTCTCCCCATCCAGCTCATAAGCAAAACATAGAAGGGGAGATGAGCTATTGAAGGAGCGCTGCACCGCCTCTCCATTAGCTGCTTCATGCTGGAAGCTGTCTGGGAAGTTGCCTGCAAAGCAGCTAGTGCTTTAAACTAAACCCAAATACAAATGGGTTCAATGCACAGACAGGAAGGGCTTTGTGTCAGGCCACAGAGGATGCTCAGCTACGCTGCTATAGGCATATGGGCAATGCTCCCACAGCAAAAGGAGATGGAGCCGGGGGAGAGAATCTTAAGAGAAACCCTGCAAGGCTGCCATAGTCCTGGGCAATACTCAAACACAAGACTAGCTGAAGGCAATTGCTTGCATCGCTCGGGTGGAAAAAACAGTAGTTCAGTTCCTGTTCACCTCTTCTGTGGAGAGGAGAATCTCTTGTCTCATTTTCATCTGAGTCCATCTGCTTGTCTAAGCACCAAAGTGAACGCATGTCCATCTGGAATTGGACTGAAGTCAACATTTCACAATTCTTGGCATCTAAATGGCCCTCCAGTGGAAGGTAGCCTTTGGCCTTTGGCATGAAAGACTTGTAAGCAATTCCTGTTAAGCCAGTCAATGCCCTGCCCTACATCCTAACCACACAACCAGATCTTCTGGTGGTGTTTTACGCTTGGCTTGATCAGCTAACCCTTCATCACATGCATTCAGCCTGTCTGAATTGGCTGGCTCCATTGTATGGTCCCAATGGTGCAGACATAAATACTGTTATTGTTACCAAAGTTAATAATCAATAAGCACTTGAGAACAGGGAGAAAGCCACCTGCTGTTTTATGGCCTTTGTGGGGACAAAAAAGGTAAGGCAAGTTAAACTTCATCAGAGAATAGACAGGTTTTAGTGCTCAAAGGAAAAAGGAGCCATGGTAAAGTAAGAGTAATTTCCTTTCTTAACGAGTTACCCGTTACCTACATGCTCCAGACATGCGAAGCGGGTTGTCCAAGGCAGAGCAAGGCACAAGCCCTGAGCTACCCCACCTCACCAGGGAGCTGCCGTGCAGGTGGGGATGGTTTCCCAAGGGGAAGACACCCCACCTCTGGCACTCTGAGGTTATGGGGCCAGCCGTAGGGTGGGTGCAGCCCCCTCTCGTTCCCCCTCACCTATGATGACTCCGCAGGCCAGGAGGGCATAGACGGAGGTGGTCTGCTTGAGGAGCAGGTAGGAGAGCAGCACGTTGAAGACAGTGGTGAGGGAGCGCCCCACGTTGTAGAAGGCTACGCCGACGTGCTTCAGGCAGAGGTTGTTGGAGGTGACCATGCCAATGAAGACGGCAGAGAGGGGCAGGACGCTGCGGGACACCTTGGGGTCGAGGCGGAGGGCAGGCAGGCCGGGGCAGGGGCGCCCACAGGCTGCCCCGAGGCTGAGGCCCAAGCAGAGGGCGGCTGTCAGGGCACACTGGAAGAAGGTGACGAAGAGGGGGGCATCGAGGCGCAGCGAGGGGCTGTCCAGCAGGTACTTGTTGAGGAAGACCATGGCGATGGAGGTGAACCAGTAGAGGCAGACCACCACGGCGATGCGCAGGGCCCGAAGGGCGCCCGCCGGCCCCCGGCCCC
>NW_008795128.1:4797445-4850630 GCF_000699145.1 Aptenodytes forsteri
GCGGGGGAGCACGGCGGGGACCGCTGCTGGGGACTGCTGCCGGGGGCAGCGAGGGCAATGAGCAACCGGGGCAATTTAGCGAGGAACAGTCAACTGGGCACGATTCTTCATGCACCCCCGTGCAGCCAGAAGTGAAGGCCTTGCTGCAGGGGCCGTTGGGGAAGTGCTGCGACATAGCAGGAGTTCATGGTAGTTAATAGCAGCCAGGCGAGGTGACCGGCACCGTCTTTGGCCGGCGGCACTGGGCAGTGGGCGGCAGGGCCGGGGCATGAAGGAGGTAACTGGTAGCGGCCCCTGTATCGGGAGCAATGCCTGCTCCGCTAGCTCGTATCAGTGTCCTTCGTGTGCTGGTTGGAGCAAATGAGATCTGGGTCTTGTACATTCAGTGATTTTCTAACACGGATTTTGTCCGCAGCCTGCCACAAAGTACAGGTCTGTGCTCTGCTGCCTAAGCCTTATTTACAGAAATAAAGTTTGCATTTTTGTGGAAGTAAATAAAACCTTCCCGATACGACCTGAATGAAGTAGACATGGTAACACCTGCAAACAGCTCATAAGGACAGTGCGGGGACGTGTCGGCTGCCTTACTCCCCTTCCTGCAGCGTTAACTTTGAAATCTATTCAGGGGAATGCCGCTGCCAATGCGATTAACTGCTCTGGTACTCGTCTGCAGCCTGTGCTGAACTCTGCACCACCCTGCTACATTGCAAGCAATACAGGAACTAACTACTTTCAAGGTAGTCTGGGTATTGGGGTAAGCTGCACGCGCCCTCCTCCTAAAGCAGTTATCCCACAGTCCCAAATCATCATTCCAGGTGTAAGAGACCCATCTGCCCATACTCACATGCCAAAAGGTCCCACCTTCTCTTGATGATGCTTTATAACAAAGGAGCCTTTTCAATACCAAACTCTAGCATGTTGTGAATTCAAACTGCTGGACAGGACGAAACAAATTAAAATTAATACCAGATTCCATGTGGTGGGGGAGGCAACAGTGAGCTCAGTGTCAAACATTGGTCAGTACGATCTCCCACTCCTTATTTCAGCTGAGACTGCTGCAAAATACCTGGTCTGCAATGTCCTGAGGCCCAGCAATTCGCAGAGGGCACAATTAAGGGGATTTCGGAGGCAAGGCCAGTGGTGTTAATTGCCCTCATAGCAGCTGTGCTCTTGCAGTTGTGAAGGACAGAAGTGTAGCAGGGGTTGTGGGGAGAGAAATGATGCATTTCATTAGACCAGTTGATGTGGCTGGAAAATGTTTCAGGCATAATATGCTTTTCTCAAATCTCTGAAATCACAGGTTTTTTTTTCCCCCCCAGCTGCATCAGTTGGTTTAGTAAAAGATGTCACCTTTCCTCACAGCCCTTCCCTTGTAAACAGCACCTGGGCGCTGGTGGGAATCACGTTCCCTCTGGACAGAGGAAGTTGGTGCCTGGGTATTTGCTCTGGACTGCCCAAGCGCCCCACAGGGTGATGGAGAGCTCTGGGTACGTCCTGAGCACCAGCTCTCACCCCTGCACCTTATGATGGGCTACCAGGCACCTTTCCAGCCTGATAGAGCCCTTGCAACCCCAAGCGAGTTTTGCCTCCTCACCTCACTGACCTCCCTGCTCTGCCTGCCTGGGCAGGCAGCTGGGAGAGCCGCAGCGGGTGCATGGTGTTTGCCCGAGCGCACACGGGGCGTGAGAGCAGGTGGACGCAGGCCTGCAGCTCCTGCCGTGGAAACAGCAGAGTTCATGACTCTGCAGAGGGGCTGGCATCAAGGCAGGGAAAGCTGCTATCGATGTGCTGGAAATGACCGACCAGTGTCTCCTGTAGCTCAGCCATGCTTTGATCCTGCTGCTAGAAGTGCAGCTAGCACTTACTCATTGCAAGCTTCCTATCCTGCGCCTCTTCCCATCCACCTCCTTCCAGTGCCTGGTCCAGTGCTTCTCCCGCAAACAGCATCAGTCGGGTAAGAAAAAGAAAGCGAACAGCCTGGGTGTGGGGTGCTGGGTTGGTTCTAGAGGTCCCCGTGGCCTGTTACACATACCTGTGGCTTCAGCATCACACATTTGTCTTGGATTTCAAGGAAATGACCTCTCCTATCACTAACGTTGCAAGTGTGACAGCACCTCTGGCAGAATCAGAGCGGATATAGATCTTCCCCCCCCCCCGCCACTTGCTAGTGTTGTTCAAAATGTCTTCTCTAAACGAAACAGAAATTAGAGATGGAAAAAAACCCAACCCTCAATTCCATCTTGTCTGCTCATTCAGTGGACAATCATAGAAGATTGCTTTGTCCTGCACAAGTTTGAAACATCCCAATCAATAAAATGTTCATCGCTTCTCCTGGGGGATTATTCTCCAGCCTTATCCCACGTGTATGGCACGTCTGCATGGGAGAATTGACCAGAATAGCTCGCTCAGCTCTGCCAATAAAACTCCCTGGTGTTGACAGTGTATTCCAAAATAAAAGTGATTTATTCTCAAATAATCAGGTAGTTCTGTGAGCATTGTGCTGGTCAATGTCCTTAGGCAGAGCTTGTCTACCGCATGGCAATGGTTCTGACAAGTGCTTTGAATAAAGGCTTGCCTAGGAGCAAAACCTGACCAGCAGAGTTACTGTGCCATAGCCATGCCTGCCTACCTGCCTCACAGGGATGCTCTGCTTTGGGGGGAAGGTGATTTAAAGTTGTAGGTGATTTAGAAATTTCAGGGTAAAGGTGGTAATGAACAGGTTATAATGCTAATTGGAGCTGTTGTGACAATGTAGCCTGGTCTCCTGCACAGCACCAGCCTTGGGCTTCCCTGAATTAATTTCTGCTGGAATTAAAGCTGATCTTTTAGGGAAAAAAAAAACCAATCTCAATTAAAAATAATTCCAGAGATACTGAATTCAGTAGGACACTAGCAATATTATTCCGATGGCTGATTATTTCCCACTAAATAATGTACACTCTTTTTCGTACTTGGAGTTGCCAGGTTCAAGATTTCAACCTCTTGTTACAGCTTTGCTGATTTTTTTACAAGCAAGCGCTTACAGGCAGATGAAGTTACCTTTTAACCTAGTTTTTTGAGAAGGTAAATACATTTAACTTCCTTATAGAACATGTTTATTATGCTATAGCAGCAGCGATTCACTTCCTTACGCGGACGAGACCTGGATATTTTCCTGCCCTGCTGCCTGGTTGTATATTAACACGATAGCACATATCGTGAAGAGCCAGCACAGGATTATTTCTGGCTTAGGAGTGTGCTGCTTCAAGTTCCCTGAGTGCTTTCAGAACAAACAATTATCGCTAGTGGAGGTCTGAGGCTGGAAAATAAGCAGCTTTGACGGGTTCTTCGTGTCGGGAAATCTGGCTGCCTTGGTCGTGTCCTTGTTCCTGTGTTCTGCAAGGTGCCTGCGCTGCTGCCGGTGGCTGGCACGCCTGCCTGCCTGCCAGCATGCACACACACATGCATGCACTCCTGCATCTTACTTAATCCTTTCCTAGGTGAACAGAAAACCTCTTAAAATATGACAGGCGGTGCTCCCCTAAGGAGAGCTCTCCCCTTCCCTCTTAAATTATGTGACCTACTTGAAAGCAAGCAAATCAGCTGATAACCAGCAGCCCGGCTGATAAAATAGCAACAGGCTTTGGAGTGTAGATCAAATCCAGTGGTGAGACAGCATAAATTGCATTTCCTGGCTACACAGGAGACCTGGACGTACTGACCAGCGTGTTAGTGTGGGAATAGGCCCTTTGTAACTCATGTAGAATAGCAAATGAAGCAGCAGAAAACACCACCAGTTTTGAGTATTTCTGCGTTTTCAGGAAGACCCCTTTGGGGTTAGAAATAGGGCTCATTCCACTACTTGGAATGGGAAATGGGAAGAACCCAGCCCAGCAGTGAGGTCATTCCAGTGTATTTAAGGATTTATTGTTCCTTGTGTGTATGGGGATCTGATTTCCGGTTAATACAAGCATCCCTGATGCAGACTTTTAGAAAGTGTGGGGCTAACGAGTCAAGGCATCACTCTAGCTTTATATATGTATTAACACATGTACACACATATATACAAACATATATGTAAGTATATATATATCTCTGTACATATACCTCTGTGTGTGTGTGTATGCTCAGCCTGTATATAGTCAGCGTGACCCCATGATGGCATCCAAGTAGGGACTAACAACCCAGGAGGGTTCACCTATGGCAGCAGTATTACTTTACTGGACCTACTGGTGATTCCTCTGGTTTGCTGTGTACGTCAGCAAAATTAGCTTGAGCGTTCAAGGTTTCAAGTTGGAACTGCAGATATTGCCTGGTTACAACAGGTCTCAGCTGTCACACCGTTATTTCATGTTTGCTGATAATTATACAGGAGAAAGAGGCCAATGCAAAATCCAAGCCTGATTTATCAGGTCAGAACAGCTGGATCAGGTCTCTCTCTGCTAGGTAGTAAACATGAATCAGGGTGAGAGAATAGAAAATCCCTTAGTATCGTCCCCAAACAACACCCATTTCTAGCACTGGCATTTCCCATTATGATAGTGTCTTTCCAGACTCTGCCTGGTTCACAGGAGAAATGGCTGTGGCAGGGTGCTGCCGTAGCTCTCTGTTGTGCGGGATAACAGATGCCTCTGCAGTCTCATTGTGGAAAAACATGGAGCACCTGGGGAGTCCAGTGCAAACATGGCCTGGTGTCACTGCAGAATGGGAACAGATTTGGTCCAGGTGGATTTATTAGCTGTCGTTCTGTGCCAGCCCTGTTGGCCCAGGCAGCTGCTGCAAAGATGCTTTGGTGCCTGCCCCACGCGCCATCCTCCAGCAGCTTGGTGGCACCAGCTGGAGAGTGCTTGGATCCAGCTGCACCCAGCTTAGATACCTTCCTGGACCCCAGGACATGGGGGACTCATGCAGAGTCTGCTGGAGCTCAGCCCAGAAGGGGCTAACTCCCAGCTGGATCCAAACCAGCTCTGTAACTGGATCAAAACCAGCACTGCCTGGGCTCTTCAGCCTCTGCATGTCTGGTGCCAGAGCCCTGGAGCAGTCGTGTTGACTCAGCTCTTTATGGAGGCAATGGGGTCCAACAGGATCTCTGCGTGGGCTCTGTGCCATGCCAAAGCAGCCTTGGGCTTTGCAGACCCGAGCTGTTTCTGGAAGCAGTGCAGGTGCCCCATCAGCTAATAAACTCTGCCACATCTCAGACTGTCTCTGCATCTGGGGCATGCTTAATCCCCAACCTGGATAATCTGACTGCACATAAGTGGAAGAATAGTGCATAAGAAGTAGTTAATGAAGGTTTCTCCTGGCTGTCTTGTTCTTTCCTGGTTTCCTCAGGACTCCTGCCTTGACTGGGGAAATGGCAGGGACCTGCTTTGACCATGGGCAGAGACCAGAGGTGAAGGCAGCAGCAAATTCCTTCCACCCCCAAATTACAGGAACACCATCTGGCAAATCTCTGAGCCTGGATCCTTCCCCCTGCCCTGCTCCCCTGGCGTGAAAGTCAAGCTCTGCCTGAAACAGTCACACCTTAAATCTGACTGAACATCTGCACCAGAGGTGCTGGGGGAATGAACTGTATTATAGTGTGGTTGTGGCAGAAGTGACACTAGAGGGCAGGGCTGGCACACGGATGGAGCCTTCCCAGGCAGGGCTGGGACAAGCCTGGGGCTGGACTGGGTGGGACTGAGGTAGAGGTGGACAGGACTGGGGCGAGGCTGGGGCAGGACTGGAGCTGGGGTGGGGGGGAGCCCCGGCCTTGCTGTCCCGCTTTGCCCGCCCACTTGCAGCCGCGGGAGGCAGGAGTGGGTGCGCACCACGCAGCAAAGGCCGTGAGCTCTGCAGCTGCTTTCTGGAGTGCGTGGGGATGCTAAGGCAGGGGGTGCATCTTCAGCTGCCTACGCTGGGCTTCTCTGCTAAGCACTTGGCCTGTCACCACCCAGGAATGGCATGAAATCAGACCCCAAGGGTTCTGGCGTCAGCTTAGAAATCACAGCACCACACAAAACAGCATGGATTATGTACACTGCCTGGTTCCTGCGTGTTTCCCACGCACCCCCCATTCTCCACCTCATCCCTGTGGGCTGCGGCAGCCTCTGCTCCCCACCCACACCAGGCAGAGAGCTGGCTGGGACCTGACTGCCTGCACAGCAGAAATGACTCAAGAAGGCAGGGTGAAAACTGGCAGCCCGCAGCAGAGAAGTGAGCAGTTAGCTAGGTGTGAGGAAGCTGCTGCTTAGTCCCTCTGGCTCTGCAGAAAAGGGGATAACCTTGGGGGAAGGCATCCCTGTGCCCATCCCATGGTGGCCCCCAGTTTGGAGGGATAGCTGGAGATGGCTCCACTTGCCGTGGCTCGGGAGCAGCCTGGCTGCAGCAATGCTGAGCTCTCTGCTTGGGGCTGGAAATGGCCCCGCTGCCGTGGCCGGGTCAGGCGAGGGAGCAGCAGCCCAGCTCCCCAGGAGCAAGGCAGGCAGGTAGCGGGCTGTGATTTATGAGACAAGCCCTTGGAAACTCTCCGAACCCAGTGCTTAAGTGCTTCTGAATGGCAGCATTAATTACTATTAAAAACACACATTTATATCTCTCTCACCTGCTCTAAATCCTGTGAAATTAGATTCCCTACCCATCCCTTCCAGCCTCGGTGGCAGCTCAGGGTGTTTTATAGGCCTATAAAGCCCTGCAGTACCTGCTGTCTACATGGGCTCTTATTTACGAGGCCTTTAACGGGCTTCCTGGCTGCACCATCTGAGCCCCCTGATCATTTCATTTCTGTGTCCCTCGGAGGGAGCCGTCCCCTCGGCCGCCCCGCTGGCCATTCCTCCCCATGGGGAGCAGCTGATGCAGAGACCCGGCTATCTGGGGTGGGAGCGAGGCCGTGCCGGGGGTCCTGATTGAACCCATTTCCTCCATTTGGCCCAGCCTCTCTGGTTTTATGTAGAAAAGGGATTCAGCGAGACAAGCGCCTCGTGACAGGGTTGCGAATGTCCTCGTTTGCTTGTCCTTTACAGCAGAGTGATGCCAGGCATCACCAAAAGTCACCTGGCACCTCCCAGGGCTGGGAGGTGAGCAGCCCTAAGACCCCAGATTTACTGAGCACAGAGACAGTAGTTTGTATACATGTAAAGTTATGTTTGTGTACGTCCTATGTAAAAAGCAAATACTATTTCCATGGTTTATCCTTTCTTTTTGGAGAGTGGAGGCAAACTGTGTAGATGTATCTTAAAATGCCAGCTTTTCCCTAACAGACTGCAGCCGTTTTACAACTCATCACATATTGAATGCCTTGACAGTGCATTTAAAAATATATTATGCCTTTGGACTGAGACACGAACCCCATTTCCTTGGGGGCCCTCTTGTCCCCATGTCACAGAGGACAGGGTGGGGTGGAGGTGGGAGCTCGATTCTTTTCCAGGGCTCTCCCATATAATTTCCCCATCGCTGGCTCTGCCCCCGCAGCACTTCTGGGTCCTCAAACCTGCTGGAGACTGGATGCTGCTCTGGGGAATTGGCCAAATTTGTGTGCTTGTGTCGGCTTGCTGGGGAGGAATTGATAGATATCTCTGCCTCCTGACTCCCAGGCTGAGCATGTTAATTTATAGATTGGATCTGTCGCTCCTGATAAACGATATCTTACTTCCCTAATGCCACCTTCAAATTGAGTTTTTAAGGCTAGGTCAGGTGGAGAAACCAAAGGGTGACTCTGCTTTCGCTTTGCTCTGGCTTCGTTCTCTGCGGATGGGCTGAAGTTGGCTTTTCAGGCGAGAGATGGATCTGGTGTGGCAGGGATGTCCACCTGCCTTGGTGGCCAAGTGGGCAGAGCATCCGCCCCAAACGGGGCACCGAAGCCCACTGCCTGGCTCCCCCAGGTGCTCGGTTTGCCCTGATGTGTTTTTGGGGAGGGCCAGCTGGGGCATGTCTGCGGGATGCCCTGCAGCACCTTCCCTTCCTCCCTCCCTGCTGTGCCCTGCGAGCACAGGAGCAGCCAGCTTCCATGGGACAGGGCTGCCACCATAGCAGGACCCCTCCATCCAGCACCCGCTGCCCCCCTCACAGCGTTATGCCAGGCCATCCTGCCCTTTCTGCCTCTCCAGACAAAACACAGGTTATTTATGGAGGAGGATCCAATTTTCCCTGCCAGAAGAGCCATTTCCTACAGCCTGGCAGGGCCCAGGGCACATCTGGTCTGCACTGGTGGGGAGCAGAGGGTCCCCAGTGCTGTCTGGCCTCCCTCCTGATGAAGATGAAGGGTCCAAAGCCTCTGTAGGACCCACCCTGGTCCCTCTGAGGAGCAGGGCATTATCCCCTGCCCCTTGGGGGGGATAACAGGAGGCAAGGAGGCTAACTCGCCTGGGCTCGGAGAAGAGCAGAAGAGCTGCATTTCCCTCCTCCTCCCTGGTGATGCGAACAAAACCAAAAAATCCCTTCTCCCAAAGCACCCCAAGCGATGCCCAGGAAGAGGGGAGGATGTTTGGAGCCATCCTTGGGGCAGCTGGAGGTGCAGGTCCCCTGCATGCATGCCAAAGGGGGGTATCCCAGCAGCCCGAGGCAGCAGGTCCCGGGCACTTGTGGTGCGGTGGGGCTCAGTTCTTAAACGTTTGGCTGGTGTGAGGCGCTGGATGGCAGAGCTGGGAGCTGCCTAACAGGGATTGATGGCTTTAGGTTTCTTAAGCCAACAGTGTGCAAGTGCTGCTGCCAGGGGCTGGGGTGGCATGGTGAGGCAGGGGTGGTGGAGCAGGGGCAGTCTCTCCAGCAGGGAAGAGGCATTTCCCAAAGACTGAGCGGGAGGTTTGCGATGGGGTGGTGATGAGACACCTATGCCAAGGCTGGGGCGAAGCATATCAGGCAATATGAGACCAGGTGTCCTCCTCATCCTCCTCCATCCAGCTTCGTTCCCAGTCTCTTACAACACTGCTGAGCTGCCTGCTTGGGTAGACAGTGGAGGTGGGCCTTAGACCTTGCTGAGGAGAGTGCCAGAGCCCAGGCTTGCCCAGCAGCACAAGGCAGTACCAGAAGGCTACCAGCATTGGCTCTGCCCACACCTGAACCCAACAGTGTACCCATTGCTACTCTCCAGGGAAAAGTGGCATTTCCCTTACTCTGCATGTTTCAGGTGGTGTCTGCTGAGCATTAATCCCTTCAGGGGATGTGCCTGAATGAGCACAAGCAAAGCTTTGGTGAGGATCCTTCTCCAGCAGCAGAGAGGACCGTTTTCTGGAGCGTGGCCAATGGCTTACAGCTGTACATAACGTGAGCAGCTTTGTTCCTCCTCCAGGGAGCTGACTAACGAAGTTAAGAGTTGGCCAAACAGCCAGGATTAAGCATATCATTGCTCTAACCCTCCTGAGGTTACGGTGGTTAAAGGCACATGTGTGAGACCTCTTTAGCTTGTCATTATCAAGCCCTGGCTATTTTCTTGTTCCCCAAGAAAGGAGTTTGCTGAAGGCACCTCTTTATGCCCTTTATGCCTGAGTGTCACTGTAATAACACAAAATAAATCAGCTCAGTGAATACCTTCCACACGTGATGAAAAAAGAAGCCAGTAATACCTCACAGAGGCAGGAACCTTCTGCTCAGGGCTAACTCTGAAACCTAATAAACCATCATCCAAACTACACCACAGCCCTTGCCCAATTTCTAGCAACGACAGCAGTCAAAATTTCCCTGCACAACAATCACAGCCGTTTGAGATTGCAAATCCTGCAGTACATTGAAAACTAAAAATGATGGAGCTGGGAACAATAAACTGAATTTGAACTTCCAATTAAAGAAACACAGAGGAGATGGCTGTGATTTGATTCAGATTTAATTCAATCCAAGCTTCCCTCTTTCAAGGTTTGTTTTTTTTCCCCCAGCTGCTGTAGACTCTCCCATCCGCTGCAGTGCAAACTGCAGAAAAAACCTTGCTGCCGAATTTAGGTCAAGCTTGCCAGGGAATATACGGGGCCTTGGCTATTATTAAATGAATATGGTTAGCATGAAGACCACATTGCAAGTGCAAGAGTGGATGCTTTAAAGCCGGCACCCAGCTCTGTTGCACCTGAAGGATCTGAGAGTGATGAAGGAGGGACAGGAGCTGGCATGGAGCATGGGGGAACAAATGTGCTCATGAGCCATGTCTCCCAAAACTAGTAAGTTGAAACTCTCAGCCTCCCTGTGGCCTGGGATCTTGGTACTGAGGATGCATTACCCCAAGCAGAGAAGAAAAATAGCTGGTCAGAGGAAGCCAGGGCAAAGTGGAGACTGACGGCAAAGCCCTCTCCAGCCACCTCCTCCCCTGCCATTCCAGCTGGCTGCACAGGAGCATTATCACCATAATTATATTTGTACTTTTTAACCTCTGGCTCCTGTTCACCCGATGCTGAATGCTCTCACACCCAGAATATTAACAAGGGGATTGCAGGACCAACGTCAGCCTGGCACCCGTGAATGAGCAGGAGAAAACAGGGCGAGGAGCCCTGACCTCCCAAACTGCTCGGAGCAGAGGGAAAGCAGGCGAGGGCTGCCCGGAGCCGGGAGCTGCTGCTGGGTGTCCAGCCGTGAGCCCGGGACAGCTGAGGAGGAGAAATGCATGCGAGGCTGAGAAGCAGGCTCAGGCCAGGCACAGGGCTGGGAAGGTGGCTCACCACTCCTGCTGCGGCACAATCAAGGCAATCCCTTTCATCTTGCTGTGGTCATCAACAACGCAGAAGCCGAGCAGCAAGAGGGCTGCTGGCAGTGCTCCAATGCATGGAGCAGGTTGTACCCTGCAAATCATCCCATGGAGGAAGGCAGAGAAGGGCCAGCTTACGCCTCACAGAGGAGCTGTTGGCTGCTGTAACGTAACCCAGGAGCTGCAGGGCTCCTTGGAGCAGTCTGTAGTCTGGTGATGGCAGAGGCACATCTTGGAGTGTTGCATCCCTGCTGCCCTGTTCTGCATGGGTTAGCACAGGGTCCATATAGTCAGAACCAAGAGTTCTTTTTTCTAAAAAAACCAATATACATGTCCTTTCTGGTAAGAAGAACTCCCCCTTCTCAGCAGGCATTCCTTCCTTGCTTCCATTTATTCCTCATAGGGTATAAAGACCCTTCCCAGCAGCTCACTGAACACAAGCACTCATGTAACTTCTGCCCTGAGCCCCCACCCCAGTTCACTCTGAGCTCCAGAGTTGCCAGCTGGGGCAGACAGGCTGGAGAAAAGCAAGTACCAAAGGTCGGAGGGGAATCATCTCACGCGCACAGCCGGTCCTGCAATAACATGTCCCACATTAACCGGTCCTGCTCAGGCGGCTGGGGGCCAGGAGGGAGGCCTGTCGGTGTGCATCTTGCCCCTGCTCATCCCCTGCCAGGGCTTCCAGGCACACCGAGAATAGCATCACCCCTATCCCCCCAGCATCACCAGCTGTGCCCCTCATTACACACCCCGAGCTGAGCTCCGGGTTCCCCAGCACACGGGTCCCCAGTGCTCGTTTTGTGCTAACAGGGCTGCTGTGACTCTGATTGCCTGATAAATGTAATTGAAGCCTCTGGCTTACCCTGGCATTACTACATGGAGCTGGTGACGGGAGTTAACAGTAGCTGAAGCGCAGCTGTGGTGCCTCCTGTCTTTGCTGCGACAAGCGGGACTCCCAGGCAGTCAGTGCCATGCTCTGGGTCACTCCCGTGCTGCTGCCTCTGATCTAGGGAAATGCTCTGCCGCACAGCCCTGCTGTATCCAGCCAGCTCATACAGTCCTTTAACCTGCACCTTTTTGGTCGTGCAGAATCTTTCTCTCACTTGTACACTTGAAGGAGGCCCTTTAATGCACTTCTGCTTTATTACTTGTCCTTTTCAATTTACCTCTAGCCAGTTACGCTGTGTGAGATCAAACTCTCCTGCACCACTTGCCAACAATACTGTGTTGTTGCAGACAATTAGACAAAGAAGCCACTCAAAGGATTCTCCAGGTAAGGTTACATCTCAAAATCCATCCGTAAAACAGGATACCGGAGCATACGCAGGGTTATTGCATCAGGCATCAGCGAGTGGAGATATGTGATTGCAGAGCCCGAGGGTTTGGGAAAGCACTTGTTCTCCAGCATCCCAAGGGGCTACCAGCAGGATTAGGAGTGTTACTCTGCAGCAGGATCATTTAAGCGTAGAGTTTGTTAGTCATCAAGCTGAGCAGCAGCCTTAAATGAAGACATGGAAGTCCAGATCTCTGCAGAGAAGGGGGTGGGCTGGGGGAGCAGAGTGATCCCCTGCTGATGTGGAGCCAGGCACTCTAGGGTGGTTGATCACCTCTCAGGGAGTGCTCTGATAGAAAACCAGTGACAGTCACAGGGCCAGGGCTCTGGCAACTAGTATTGTCCATCCTTTTAATTGCGAGCTCTTTTGTTTGAAGCAAAGAATGCCCACAGATGAAATTATATCAGCTAAAATTGAGTGCATCCCACACTGAAGATATCCAGGATGGATAGGCCATCTGGAATGAGTCTTTTCATCTGTTTTATTGAGCAACTGTTACAGATTTGGAGCCCCCATGGTTTTCCACAGTCTCAAAAAACTCCTCCAGCCAAGACCTGTTCAGCATCAGGGCACTTCTGCTACCCACCACCCCTCTCCCCCCCATCCCAAAGTAAAGAAAACTCAGTGTTCACCATTGCTGAGTGAGCAAAGGGAGGCTTTGTTTTTAGTGTGGGACAGCCATAGTGGTGCCTGGCATCCCTGGTAATGAGGTTGTGAGGGCAGTGGTTATAGCTCTATACTATGTAAGAGCAGAGAAAGGGGCTGCAGCTCAGCACCCACAAACGAGCTACACGACTCTAAAGTCAGCCCCATGCGACTTCAGCTTCTGCTCACGGCAAGTGTGCGGGGGTGTCTCATCCCTGCTGGCCCTTGCTGCAGACCAGGCAGCACCCCCAGGGAACGAGGAAAGCGAGCTCAAGGCTTGCGATGGCACAGCAGAGAAAGCTGGGGCAAATCTGCCTTTGGGGAGACGGGTGAAAGAAGGCAAAGCAGGCTGAAGCCCCATTCTGAGAGCATTTTGCTGTGGTGCCCAGTCTGGCTAGCCTACACTCTCAGCACACAATGCAGCTGGGGCCAGTGCCAACTACAGCCTTTGTCAGCAGCTTGTGTCCCTACAGGAACATCTGATGCTTCTCTGGTCAAGGGTCACATGCTAAGAAGAAAGAAAAGTCTTTTGGACCATCCTTGAAGAGATCCTGTAGCACCAGAGCACACATGGTCCAAAGCAGGTTCAGCATCATGCAGGACGGAGCTGCTGCCCGACCACGCTGGCCCCATCCCATCCCATCCCACCCCACCCCACCGCCATCCCCAGGCAGAGCAGGCTGTTGCTGCTGCTCCCATGGGCAGCTGGCCCTTTGCTGTCACATCAGCCATGGCCATGCTGCCACATCCTCGTCCCCAGCAGGCGGTCACACTGCCCGCTCCCAGCTGTGATATTGACCCAGAGCTCATTGCCTACAGCCTCTCATCCGTGGGAGGTGCAGAGCTGACAAGCCCTTGCAGCAGGGATGTTGTGGGGTTGTCCTCCCTTTGGTAGGGAAAGCAAGGCTGGAAGAGCCAGAACAAGAGCACAGGCATTTCTTTGCCCCTTAGCTTCCACCAGGCTATTGGTTCCCTGCCCTCTTTGCTGGACTTGGCCATCTTATGGAGCAAAGGCCCAGCTAGCAAAAAAAAAAAAAATGGGGGAGGAAGGAGGCATGACACAGCCCCTGAGCTGCAAAACTCTGCTCCCCCCACTCTTTCTGCCTTGCAGGGCTGGCCCCATCCCCTCCCAGGAGGGCCCAGGCTCTTCATTCAACTCCCAAAGCACCTGCGGCAACTCAGCTCGCAGAAGTCCCCACCTCTATGGAAACCTTAGCTTTTTTTTTTTATTTCATTTTTTTTCTAGAGGCCTTTGAAGATGCTTGTTGCCATGGAAACATGCTTTAAAGAGTGCCTTTTCCCTTCCCCTCATCTTGAGAGCTTCTGTTGCCATAACAGCTGCATCCGACTCCTCCCTTCTCCCCACCAGCTGCCCCACTACGGGATGCAGTGGGGTTCTGCCCTTGGGGTCCCTAAGCCCCCCACAGTCAGGGCCAGAGGAGGTGCCTGTACTCCCACAGGTGGTTGGTATCCCTCCTCATGCCCATGCATGCGGGGCGCGGAAGAGGCAACCCGCTAGAAGAGCATCTCTGGGCCACACCACTGCCTGCAAGCCCCTGCCTTACACATCAGAGGGGGTCTGCCCTCGCCCCTGGCCCTCAAGCCCCACAGTGATGACAGCGGGTGGTTTTCTGCACCATTTATCCTAAAGCCCTTGACTGAACAATTCCCCTACAGCTCAGCGGGCAGCATCGTGGCTGAGGTCAAAGGAACATCTGCGACTAGGGTGGCTTTGAACTCTGCAACACCCAGCATTGGGTAGACAGGGCTATTTTCTGGTCCCCACAGAGGACAGGATCCTCCATCTCAATGCCAGCCTTCCCTGGGCAGTGGTGCAGGTAGGCGGGACACGCTTGCTCCGTGAGCACCCATCTCCAGGGCATCCTAGCCCATGACACCCGGCAGGGAGGATGGCACAGGTGGTCACTGGCTGCTGCCCACCCTCTGGGCACCCTGCAACAGCCCTGCTCATCTCATTGCCGCTGCAGGCAAACCACAGCAACTAACCTGTTTCTTTCCAATTTATTTTGCAGCCAGCAGCTGCTGTGGCCACAGCTCCTGGTTCCCCCCAGCAGCTGAGCAGCCTTGGACTATGCTTTGAATCCTGCTCTGGCAGGCTTGGGGGTCTGAGCTGGCAAGTCCAAGCTTACCAGCGGTGGCTTGAGATGGTGAAGTGAGTGGCATCGTCCCTGCTCTAGCAGCTTGGCTGGGTGACTCCAAGCAGGATCTGGGGTCACAGGGAGGAGGTTGTGAAGTGACAGAAAGCAGGACCTGGACCACATCTAGCTGTGCTGTGCTCCTCTGTCCCACTGTGCCTTCAGCTAGCCAGGTCTCCAGCTATGTGTGCCTTCAGCTAGCCAGGTCTCCAGCTACCCCCCAGCTCTGAGGGGCCAAATTTCTGCCTTGGCAGCCATGGGCTCCCTGCTCAGCTCCGCTAATGCCTCTCACTCCCGGCCTGCATCACCCCCCTCTTCTCCCACTCTCATGTGTTGCCCAAGCAACATCTTCCCTTTGCGGCAATGAGTTGTTTGGGGACAGGGTGCTGCAAACACCTCCAGAGCCCATGATACCTCCAGGCACGATTCTAGCATGGGTAGGAGGAGAGGGGGCGAAAAGGGAGGGCTGCAGCTCCCTCCCCACCTCCCTGCGGGGCATGCACATGCCTGTCACAGATGGCTGCCTGCCTCCCACCCTGCGGCTGCGTCAGGCTCTTGCATCTCTTTGGCAGGACGGTCCACAGGGCAGGGATCCCCCAGCACACATCAGCAAAGCCAGTCCCAGTGCTGGACATGGCACAGCCCACGCCAGCGTGGTGTGGAGCCATAGTGAATGGCAGAGATGCAGCTAATGAGTGCTCAGAGCACTGGGGGGGGGAAAGACAGGTTTCCCTCCCGCCCCCTCACAGGCCCTTGCCTGGAGCATCACTGTAGCAAAACAGACCCCATCTCCCATCCCCCTGGGTTTTCTGCTCTGCTACTGCAGAGCCAAGACTAACCGAGAGCACATTGCTGGCTGCCATCATCTCAATTAATGCAGCCCTGCTTGCTTTAGCAATTACCTGCCAGTGGCTTGCAGCCCACTTCCAGCTGGAGATCTCCTGCCAGCATTTACAGCTGATGACCAGAAGTGGGGAGCAGACATGGAGGGCACCTTCATTCAGCCTTGCCCGGATCCTGGATGCTCTGAGGGCTGGATGCCCTCTCTGCCAGAGACACCTGTGTGCCCGGGACAGGCACCTGGGACTAGGACGGGGACCAGCTGGCCACCGGAGAGCTCAAGGTGAGTGCATTAGCCCCTGGCTAATGGCTCCAAGGAGCAAAGTCACCCTGGCTAGAGAAGGGTGGCAAGGCTCTTGGCACAGGCACAGCTTCTGTGGCTGTGTCCCATGCTCATGGTGAAGCTCTCCATCAGGAAAGGATGTCAGTGAGAGCAATGCTATGGTCCCCCACAGCCACCAAGTGCTGGCTGGTGGGTGACAGCACTAGCCAGTCACCAGGAGCAAATGAAGATCCTCAGGAAGGGGCACAGACACCACACTAGCTTCTTCTGCACTGGCACCGCAATCTCAAATCTCCCAGAGGCACCAGCCTGAAAAGAAGAGAGGAAAAAAATTTTCTCCTGAATCAGGGCAAAAAGGGTTAGGAGATTGCAGGGTTTTTTTCTTAAATGTGATTTTTTTAAGTCAGAAGAGAAAGCACTCTTTTTATTTACTTGCTGCTTTCCGAGCTTTTAGGGTGCACCAGGGTCAGGTTTTCAAAGCATTCCCCCAAGCAGTGAGGGATAGAATCTTATTTAAAAGTGAAGCGAGGTGGGAGAGAGAGAAAAGCAAGCCAAGCATCCCTTGCCATTGGGAGCTGGGTTTGCAGTAGCAACAGCAAGTCCTGAGAAAGCCACAGCACTGGGGGTACACATGTAAGACCTCAGCTCTGGCCAGATCCACCCTTTGCAGCTCTCCAGCTTGCTGCGAGCCTCAAGGCCTTGTCGCAAAATCCTCATATTTTTCCAAATATCTCCTACTACCTTCCTTCCCCACTGCGGCTTGCCCTGCGTGGCCCTGCGTGGGCTGCAGCACGCCAAGCCCATCCTGAAAACCCTTCCTCGCCTGGAGCTCAGCTCTCCAGTAGCCCTGTGTCATCTGAAGTAGTCACGCGAAATAGAGTCACAGAGACAAACATTATTCCAGGAGAGGGAGAAACATTGCCAGCCTTCTCCAGAGGGCAGCAGCAGCAGAGATTTAAACGGCCACAATGCAATTTCCTCAAGATGTTGAAAACTGTTACCAGGCTTCACTTCTAAACTAATTAGAGCTGTTTACATGGCATTAGTATTTGCTCTGCACCGTAGCAAGGTCTTGCCACACTTGATCAGCACAGTTTCCCCTTTGGCTGTGCACGCATGAGGGCTATGTGTACGTACGCGTGTGCACCGAGCCAAACAAAACACCTCTGTTGCTAAAAATCAGAGCTCCTTATTGCTACCCAAGTCTTACGAATTTGCTACTGATCACCATGACCAGGAAACTTTAAATAAGAGGTTTGCAGTACCAGCACATCCCAGGATGCCCTTGCGCCACCACATTTCACTGTCCCTGAGCCAGCCTGCAGGCTGGCGAGCAGCTGAGAGCAGGCTGCTGATGTGCTGTCCTACTCCTCCCGCCAGGCAGGCAACAGACTTTAAGAAACAGCTGTATTTTCACAGAAAGCTGTCAGAGGACCATTAGGCAATAGCTCTTTGAACAGCGATGCCCATCAATTCTCCTTCGCTTTATGGGGATGGTGGTCCTAGTGGCATGCATCTCCTTTGGGGCAGAGGACAGTGGATGATGGGGCTCAGCATGGCCCTGCAAGCAGCTGTGCTCTCCTCAGCCCTGTCCTGGCCCACCGGTGAATGGAGAAGCTCCATGCCTGGCTCTGGGGATGGGAGATCTCTGCAGGAGGCATGGATGCTGCAGAAAGCAGCCTCAGAGACAGCACTGGCAGCCTCCATTCTCGTGGCCAGCACCAGCTCCCGCCAACCCAGCTGTCCTGGCCACCCATGACACAGGCACCTGTGCCAGCCCAGGACCTGGCCATGCCCAGGGGACAGACCGTGCTGTGAGGCTGTCTTTAACTTCTGCATGACAACCACATGGAGTGGTGTGGTTATCAAGTGGCCGATGTGCCCTGTCCCAGAAGAAGCTGGAGGCAGCGGCAGCCAAAGGGAGGCTGCGTGCGTTTGCTATGACATGTGAGTACCAGGCCCCTCGCACAGGTCAGAGGTGCAGCAGGTGGGCTTCCTGCAGCCGGGTTTGGCTGGAGGCCCCAGAAGACCAATTTACACAAGCACCTGGGTGCTTTCCAACCAACAGCACTACATGCCTCGTCCCTACCCTTTGCATGTCAAGAAGCTAGACCTAAAAGGGAAATGCGGCTTCATCCGTCTCCAAGGGGTCGATGCTTACCTCTGCCAGTGCTGTGTAAAGTAGTCCCGTACATTTTGGGTACCAGGGTTGCAGAGGGCCAAATAGCAGGGGACCAACCATGAGGCATCGCAGCTCAGGCTGGGGCTCATGTGGTGCAGAAAGGCAGGGTAGCCAGCTGGGCTGTCAAGCTGTGTGAGGCCGCAGGACCAGCTGTGCCAGAGCCAGCTGGGACTCCAAAGAGGCTCGTCTCCTGCTCCGTTTTCCACATCTTTCCTGCCAAGGATTTCCTTGGCCACCTCCTGGCCAAGCAGTGGCTGGGTCTCGGTGCCATTACCCCAGGAAGGCTGCTGCCCAGCGCTGCCCGGCTGAAACAGAGCTACCCTGGGTGGGGAGGAGGGCCCGGTGGCAATGGACGTGCCTTGCCAGCCTTGCCAGGCTGGCTGCTGAGTGTGTGGTTGTGTCTGACAGGCCTATGCTGGCACCAGATTGATGTCCTTTTTGTTCCTGATAAGGATCCGAAGTCTCCTCTGGGTTCCAGCAGCAATTCTTTTATTCTTCCTGATTGTGGCATCTGCTCTCCCGGAGTCCCCGGAGATGCATCAATCGCGGAGCTGCAGGCGCCGCGGCTGCTATCGGCAGAGATGATGGAAAAGCTACAGGAACAGCTGTCATTTCTCCCTGTTTGCATTTTGTTCTCGGGCTATCAGCAGGACGTTTTCCGCCAGACACCTATCAATCTGCCGCGGCAGAGCCCAGCCTTGTCTGTGTGCCTGCCACTGCTGGTGCCAAAGCCTGCCTGCAGCCTCCTGCCTGTGGCTAGCCCACTGCGGTGCCTTCTCCCCTGCAGTGCCAGGGCAAGAGTGAGCCAGCACAGGGCTCCAACCCGGGGCTGAGGGAGCAGCAAAGCATTGGGATGCAGCTGGGGACCTCCGTGCTTGTGCTGGCCCCTCACTTGTCTCCACGTGGCATTTGCTGCTCCCTTCCTTAGGGCTTTGTTTCAGCAGCCCCCTGCTTTGGGCTGGCTGAGGTGTGCCCTGCAGGTCCCAGGGGACAAGGGGAGAGGGGCACTGGTGTCTGACAGCAAGGAAATCCATCCCAGCCCCTGGATGAGGAGGAGCAGAAGGTCACAGTGGCAGGCAGCGTGGCAGACTAAAAGTGCCAGGCGGGTGGCAGCCCCCGAGACGAGCTCTGCAGAGCCCAGCATTAGGGCTGACATTTAGTATTACACTGGGGGTCACCCCGTACACCCTCTGCCATGCTGGGCTCCCGCTGGAGTGCTGCCCTGGGAGGAGCTGCAGCCCCAGACAGGGTGAGCCAAGCCCATCCCTGTGGCATCAGGGCTGACAGCACTGGGGGAAGGGGTCATAGGGACATTAGTGGCAGGGGACACCTCTTTTAGCTCCGTGTAACAAGGTAGAATACCTCAGATAAAATAAAGCTAGGTTTGATTTGCCTTGTGCTTCCTCAAAGTCTTTTGAATTTTCGATGGTTTCTGGATGTACATAAGAAGTCTCATGATTCAGAGTTTAGTAAGCCTGGGCAACAAGACCTCCAAATACATTTCATTTCAGGAGGAAGCTTCCAGAGCACTGTGGAGCAAAGAGGGCTGCAATGCCCCCAGCCCCTCCTGCGCTCTGCTGCTGGCGTTACCTGCCCCCAGGCCAGCAGAAGGGAGCAGTTCCCAAGGCCTCCGTGCTCAACATTTAGCTCACCCCCCTCCATGATGGCTAGAGACAAGATAAAGACAGGCACCGAGTCCCATTTAATGCCACTCTCTATCCATCATGGAGCTCACAGGCCGTATCTTGCCCCATTACTTAAAACTCTCAGGGCAAGACGACCCGTCTGCCCCGCTCCTGCCCTCTACAGGAGTCAGCACCGAAACCAGGCACCTGCAGAAACCCAAGTCCTCCCTCCCAGGTGGCCAGGGAACGTCAGTGCCCCTCTGCTGCTCCCTGCAAACGGCCGGAGGAGGACGCGGTGCCTGTCCCAGACCCAGCAGGCACCCGCCGGCCGGGACCAGCACTGCTGTCCCTTGCCCTCCACCCTGTCCCGCTGGTGCTTTCACATCCTCCCGCGCCGGGCTTTCCCCTCCATAGGGGACTGTCTCCCTCCCTCTCCCCAGCCTTGGCTGTGCTCCTCGCCATCGGTGTCCCTCGCCAGCTCCTTGCCATCAGTGTCCCTCACCAGCTGCACCCAAGCCCAGGCCCCAGGCATCCCACTGCTCTGCCAGCAGGTCAGAGCAGATGCCCCATTTTCTTCTGCAAAGCTGGAAACACCTGACGTGGTAAATGTTTGCAGGCAGACATCTGCGGGTTTTTAGGGTATCTTCATGTCTGTTTGTTGTTGATATGGCTGATAAGTGCGACTGCGTGACAGGGCTGTTGGTGCCACCGCAGAGCGGCTGGGAGCGTGTTGCAACCCCAGCTGGATGACGCTGCCCCTTCAGATGGAGCTGTGGCAGCTCCTGGTTTTGCTCCAGAGGCTGTCCTTGTGTTTGGACTGGCAGGTGCCGGCTGGCACATCAAATGCTAGGGCACTCACCCCTTCGCTCCTGCTCCTGGTTTGGTTGGGGTGTCTTCAGGCAGAGACGAAACGTCCCAGACACCAGCTGGGAGAGCAGACTATTCTTAAGACATGTTGTTTCTTTCTCTTTGGGTTTGTTTTGTTGTTGTTTTTTTCTGAAGCCTCATTTAACTCGAATGAGTGACATCTGCTGCTTTTGGTGAAAAACCTCTGTTTTCTGCTGCACTTGGGCTGGGATTGCAGACTGCTTCAATGGCCCCTAGCTTTTCTTCCTCAGGCTAAAGCATCTTCTATCCAAGCCAAGAGCTGATTGCCATGCTAGGTACCACACTGGAAAGCCTCTCCTGGCTGCTCGTGCGGGAGTGATCAAGCCGTCCCAGCACAGCAGTCTCTTTGGCTGCAGCCTGTTCTCCTGGGGTGCTTGCAGTCCAGCTCCGCATTAACCTGACTTCCCAGTGAAGCTTTTCCATCCAAGCCTGTGTTACAGTGGTGCTAATTAAACAAATACATATCAATTCTGATGAAAATCTACATGTAAATCCGTGTGCTGCTTCACAGCAGGCTGCATTTTAGCAGTCAGCTCTGCAACCTCTTATGCCTCCTCAAGAGAGTGTCGGCTGCATGGTCAATGAACCTTAATGGGGGCTGAAACCTCCCAAGCCCTTCTGCCTGGGAGACAGCACTCTTGCTGCCTTCATACCCTGCCAAACACAGCTCTTCCTCCTTGCCTCTCTACGCAGGACTGTGTGCCAGGGCAGGGACTGATTTCTCTGGGCATCTCATTGACTGAGCCTTGCTTTCGCCTTGTGCAAGAGCAGGAGATCGACTGCCTCTTCAGCTGGGATGAAAAACCCAGGTACAAGGTAAAGGCTGAGCCGTGCCAGTCAGGCTCCATCTGCAATGCCCAGGGACTCCAGAACAGTACCTGGTTTTTGCACTACGCAGCCTGACTGCCACCCAATCTCTGCATCTCTTATTATGCTTACTTGCTTTCCTCTCTTCTCTGGTGAATGAGCAGAAAGGAGAGAGAGAGGGCTTTTCTACCTGTTTACAGACTAAAAGTAATTAGAAATGGAAAGGTTGCCTACCTTTTTTGGTGAAGATAAACTTCTTGAGACAGCCTTTGTGCATATTGAACACTGCTCTTGAAGCTTCCTCCCACTGCTACTGGGATACATACTGCACGTGAGATATATCAAAGGCAATACAATATGGCTGAGATGCTATAGGGGGTACTATGAACTATACCAATGACATTTTCATCTTAGGAAAAAAAAGAAAGAGTGAAAAAATTCTGCTTAAAATTCCTGCCTGAGAAGATGAATTTGCAAATCGGTCTGATCATGGAGGGGAGCTCTTTGGGGCACTGCCACCTGAGGTGACCCCCCCCTCTTCTTTCCACCAGAGCTCCTCCAGCACTGGCCTGGGCACCAGCAGTGCTGGGTCTCCTACTCCACCACCAGCTCAGGGCTCATTAGCATTTAAACTCTCCCTGCAAATACAGAGCTTGGACGATGAAAGGCTCGTGGGGTGCTGCTGCTGTTTGTCCCTGCTCAGCCCCCTGGGGAGGACAGTGGCTGGCTCCTTACCTCCTGCCATGTCACTCCAAGCATTCCCGATCCCTCCACAGCTCCCATCACTGAACTTTGTTAGCTCTGTGCCCGTTGCAGCCTTCAGTGGCCCGAGGTGACGGTGCTCACTGCACTTCCCCTGGCCTGGCAGTCTGTGCTCTGCTACGTGTCCCTGCAAAGACATGGAGGACTTTAATAGCTGTGGATTTGTCCTGCTTGCTCACCCCCATCCCCTCCAATGCCAGACAGTCCCAGGCGCAATGGACCCTGGCTCTGCCCAGGCATCCCCCGAGCGCCGGCTCTGCCAGGGCAGGCTGGATGCTGCGTGAGGACAAGCAAGGCGGGCTGTGCTCGGGGTGCTGCAGGGGGATGCTGGGGTGGTGAGTGTGCAGCCGTGGGAAAGCCCTCCCCAGCCAGAGCCGCTGCCCTCGGCTGTGCCCCTTGCCTAGGCTCCAGCACAGCGCTCAGCTCCCCCCAGAGTTGCACCCGCGTCCCCTCCAGCCAACTCCCCACTCTTCCACGGGAAGAAAGGCTGAGCCAGCTGCTGCTACCAGCCCCCCAGGGCTTCTCTCCTCCTTCAAACCAGCACTGAGATGCAAAAGCGCAACAGGGATGATCATCCATAGTGGCTGTGTTACCGTACCAAGGTGTCCGGCCCATAATACCCACCCCGGGAGAGGCAGACTTCCTCCTTTTACCCTGTTTTCTCCCCAGCAGCTAGGAACCGGGGGAAGTTTCCATCTGTCTGCACCATCTTGGAGATTTTAATCATCAGCCGTGTGCCGGCTTCTCCGCCTGGGGCTCAACCTGTCACAGCAGTGGCTCTGCAGCAGAAGGCATCTAGGAGGAGAGAGACCCGTGGAAGATGCTCCTGCTCCCCAGCTTGGTGTAACAGCGGTGCTGATCTGCATGGCTCCTGGAGAGATTTGCCGGGGCAGGGTGAGAAGGGAGTCAGTACACCCACCTCACCTCCCACCCGAGGGGCACAGGCAGGGGGACCATGTGCCAAACCTGTTATGAAGCTTTACCTTGGCTTCTGCAGCAGGAGTAGCCCCGTTAGGTCCCAGTTAAATGAGGTTTAACTGCAGTTAAACCCTGAGGTCATGCAATCTGGAAAAGGAACCCCATTTGGAGATGCTGAATCCAACTGAGACAGTGTCATTGCTGCTCCACTGAGGGAGCATGCCCTGCTCCTAGGAGTCCATGTCGGTATGTTCCAGCATTGACACAGACCCTCTGGGCAATCTGGTAGCTCGTGTGTTTCCCAGCTCCCCGTGTCCCTCCCACCTCCCCATCACACCAAAACAAAGGCCATTTTACCTCCTTACCAGGCCAAGACCTCCTTAAGCTCCTTGGAGGGAGTCACCCTGCAGGGCTGCAGCAAGCCAGAGCTTCATCTGCTGTAAGCACACATGGGACAGACCACCAAACGGCATCCACCGAGTCCTGCAGGAGCTGTTACATTCAGACATTCACACTCCCATACAACCCCATGAATTCCTCTGTGGCCTCCTGGGCTCGGCTGGCAGCAAACCCATGGGCTCATGGTCCTGCACAGGAGCGTTGCTCAGGAGGGTCCTCTCTCCCAAGGTGGTGATGCTCTTGCTGTCCTTCCCAGGGGTGCAGCTACAGCTGCCCCTCTCCCCGACTCCCAGCCTACGCAGCAGTTGGGTCTCAGCAGCAATTACCCCTGGCCGGCCCTTCCCCTGCCTCACGGTCTCCTCTCTGTGCCAGGGCTGGTGGAGCAGTGCTGCTGGTGCAGTGGGAGAGCAGCAAGGCAGGCAGGATGGAGCGCACACCTCTGCTGGCCAGCCAGCGGCTGGGGCAACTTGAGCCAGCCCCCCGAAAGAAGAGATGAGCTCTAGCATGTGATTGCTGGAACAACAAAGGGATGTACGGAGAGGTGCGGGCAGAAGGTGGTCCAGGGCACTGGATTTACATAGCCAGCACACATGAGCCAAGCACATCAAAGGCCCTGGCCGCCTGCAGAGATTTCCTTGGGCTTTTTTCTAACTAGCCATCAAATCACACAGTCAACCAAGAATGTGGGATGGGGACTGGGGAAGATGGGTGGGCTCCATCCCCCGCACCTGCATCCCCCTTCCCTGCTCCCTCTCAATTCCACCCTTCTCCTTTGCATCTCCGCCTTGTACCACAGCTAAGCAGCTTAACATCTTACCACAATCCATGCTCCGGAGCAATTAGTCAGTGCAAACGGGGATTTTAATTGCCCCTGTGATTTATTGAGCCTGGGCAGTGTAATTAAAATTCATTCTCAGACACAATCAACGAGCCGTGGAGAAACACCACCTCCTTATTTGTGTGATTGAAGAACCTGTTGTGGCTGGGAGGGCTCGCACCCCATCTCTGCCTCCTGGGGCACCCTGTGCAGTAACTGCCCTCCCAGCAGGGATGCTGCCGTGGCATCCCCGTCAGCCGCTGTACTGCAGGCTGAGGCAGGCTGGCCTTGGGGTCCAACGGGCTCCTCTACCTCCATCCTTTGGCCCACTTCTCCCCTTTCAGAGCAACTGCGCTCAAGCCACTCGGGCGCCGGGGGCCCCGAATTACACTGTTTCACTCCCCTGCCCCTTTTGTTTCCCTTGGACCAGTAAAGGCAGGCTGCAGGCTTGGGATTTCCAGCCTACCCTCATCCCACGGTGACTTGGGAAGCTGTCTGCCGCAAGCCATTTGTCAGCCATGTGTGCCGGCTTGCAACCATGCGCTGACTGACAGCTGCTTTGGAGCAACCAGCTGCGATGTGGCAGGCTGCTTGGGCAAAGGCTTGGCAGCCCAGCACGGCTTGAAACGACTCGGTCCCCATTGCTGTGCCAGAGCAGGACCCCTCTGAGGAGCAAGACCCCCAGCATTAGCACCAGTGAGGTTCACCCTTGCCTTGCCCTGCTGCCGTGTCCCTGTTGTAGGAGCATGGATTTGCCTCTGGCATGTTCTTCCCATCCACGGTCTATAAGAGCAAAAGCAAACCAGAGCAGGTAAGTACCAAGGTTTGCGCCAGGATGGCACTTCCAGCAAACCAGGGTTTGTGCCAGGATGGCACTTCCCTGCTCAAGCAGCTGCTGGGCTCATGCTGTCCCTCCAGCCACGGCCGGCCAGGACCCTGAGCGGCAGTCGCGGTGATGGTCCCTCACTGCTGCTCTGCACCTCGCTCACAGCAATCACAGACTGCGATGAGACTTTGTGATTAACCACGCAGGAACTGTGCTCTCCCCTTTCTTCCTTCTCCTCCCATCACCACTTACTTCTCCCTTCTCGTGCTGTAAGTAAGGAGCTTCATCTCTTGCCAAAACCCCCGTCTGTGTTGGGGGATTGGGGTGAGCCAGGCGTAAAATGAAAATAAATCACTAATTCCTCCTAATAATGCCTGATTTCCTGATTTGATATCCCACATTAATTCTAATTACTCACCCAGAGTCAGGGTATTAATCAACGCGTTAAAACTTCTCCTCGCTTAGCAACACTGATGTGCCAGGCATCTGGCACGGCCAGAGCGCTGGGGATTTGTCTGTCACACCAGCCCCATCTGCAGCAGTGCTGCGAGGGAGGGCAAGGAGGGGGCCCTTTCCTGGCTGGGCACGCAGGGGGTGCGAGGGTCTCGCCACTCCACTGCAGCTTTGGGGCACACGGGGACGGTGCCAGGCGCTCAGCATCCTGCTTCCCTCCCTGTGAGGATCACCTTCACTCACGCCGCACCGGCAGCATCCTCAGTGCGAAGGTATCACCAGCAGCGTGGCTCCGCGGCATGATCCAGCCACTACAGCTTCCTCCGTTAAATGGAAGTGCCCTGCTAAATAATCTCTCCTCCATAGAAATACTGATAGATGATCCACTCATCTCATAGTCTGGGTTTTTTTTTAAATATAAACTATGTGAAACACCCCTCTTTGGAGAGAGGTGAAGAGGGAATAAAGGGAATTACACCTGCCACTATCCCTGATCGGCTGCCGTCGTCGTCTTCCTGAGCAAACCCCTTCCAGGCAGGAAGGATGAATTGATTTCAATTCAAGTTGATCTAAATCTGTAAACAGGAAGCCTTTAAATAATCCACTCTAATCTTGTTTCACATTTGAGCTACTTCGCTGTTTTCCTAAAACAAGCAGACTGGCACTGGTCAGCAAAACCCAGTACTTGTTTTTCGCCAGCTTCCATTGCAGTTAAACCAGCTTTTTAGAGCTATTATGTAATTAACATTTATTCGGATTTTTTTTCCACTTTGTGTTGAAAGGCTTAATATTGCATTTATTCACTAGCTTTTTTTTTTTTTTTTAAATTCATCAGTTGAATAAGCTTTAATTTGGATGGTAATTAACATGTGCAAACTCGGAATCTACACTTGGTTTTATGAGCCTTACCTGTCCTAGATACCGGACAAAAAAGGTCTCTCAAAATACGTTTGTATTTAAAAGCCATACAATTTATTAAAGGTAGCATTAGAAGTAGTTAATGAATTCCACTTGGTTTCTGGCTCTGGGGTCCTTGAGGATTTTCAGCAGTGTAGATTTCAACCTTGCAGATGTCACTGCTAGGACAAGGGTGGAAAATGAGCCTTTCTGCTTTTTGGGGTTTGCAGCTTCTCAGATTTGACTGATCTCATCCTTGAGCTGAAGACAGTCCTTTCGCTGCACTTACAGAGCCCATTGCTGTTGCCAGATTCTGGTTTTGTATTTCATTCCAGGTTTCGGGTGCCTCCTGAGTTGTTGGCTTAGCGTTAACTTTTGAGCTACAAACGTGCATTTTGTGAGTACTTACATTTACATGGGGTTTATTAACCTTCAGTAATTTTATGCCTCGACTTAGAGTTTCAAATCAAGAGAGTTAATTTTTAGGAGAAATACAGACCTAAAATACTCTCAGTTAGCAGTAATATTTAAATACATCCTGCTCCTAGGGCTCAGGCAACAGCAGCCACCTGAGCTCAAGGAAGAAGCAGAGTCCTCCCACGCTCAAACCTAAAACTGGGTTGATGCTTGACGGCATCAAACCGCACTCACTTCTGTCCCCTGGCCCAGGCTGCGACCTGGCAGTTGTCCTTCCAGCGGTGACAGCCACTGGCCTACTGACCCAGCCCTCTGAAATTTTCCCTTAGCCTTTCTGCTTTTTGGGGTTTGCAGCTTCTCAGATTTGACTGATCTCATCCTTGAGCTGAAGACAGTCCTTTCGCTGCACTTACAGAGCCCATTGCTGTTGCCAGATTCTGGTTTTGTATTTCATTCCAGGTTTCGGGTGCCTCCTGAGTTGTTGGCTTAGCGTTAACTTTTGAGCTACAAACGTGCATTTTGTGAGTACTTACATTTACATGGGGTTTATTAACCTTCAGTAATTTTATGCCTCGACTTAGAGTTTCAAATCAAGAGAGTTAATTTTTAGGAGAAATACAGACCTAAAATACTCTCAGTTAGCAGTAATATTTAAATACATCCTGCTCCTAGGGCTCAGGCAACAGCAGCCACCTGAGCTCAAGGAAGAAGCAGAGTCCTCCCACGCTCAAACCTAAAACTGGGTTGATGCTTGACGGCATCAAACCGCACTCACTTCTGTCCCCTGGCCCAGGCTGCGACCTGGCAGTTGTCCTTCCAGCGGTGACAGCCACTGGCCTACTGACCAAGCCTTCTGAAATTTTCCTTTAAAGAGAAATCAAACATTTATGGTGAGAAGAAGATGATAAACTGAAAACCGTGCTGTAGACAATGTGCACGTGGAGCCCACCATGGGCCAAGCCTCATCCTGTGCCGGAGCCCAACGGGGACGGGACAGCTGCCCACTCCCTCTTGGGATGCTCCTGGTATCCCAGGGACCACGCAGCTCTTGGCCTGATGGTGCCAGGTTTATAATGGCAGGCAGCAGTTTTCAAACTAATAGGCTGCCCCAGCACCTTCGGTGTGCACGGCTTTATCTGGGTGGAAATCACGGTGCTGCCCTCTCGTTTCCCTCCTCTACAAGCTGCAGGTCGGTGGTTTACAGCTGGGGATCAATGGGTCCCGGGGGTGCCGTGGGCTATTTCTAAGCGTAACTAAGAAAAGTGAGCCTCTCGTGAGCAGCCTTACAGTTACTCTACAGGAATTTGTGGCTCCATGGGAATATTGTTAGGAGGTATACAACTGGGAAATCTCGCAAAGCTCAAACCAAGATGGATGCATTCACCCGGAAGAGTTTTACAGCCTCTGTACTCAAACTCCCCTCTATTCCCTGGGTAGTGCGCAGAATTAATTACACTTCAGCGATGCTAGCATTGCCCCACAGCAGCTGAATTGCTGTCATCCAGCCCTGCTGGACAAATCTGTACCCCAGAGCCATCTGCAGAAGGAGGGACCGCGCTCAGTGCCACCAGGCAAAGAGGAATTGGGGACTTAGCTGTGCCCCTGCCCAGGCAGCAGCACACAAGTACTAACAGGGACCTCATTAATGTGCGCAGCCTCCCCCTGCCATCTCCAGGTTTCCGCGTGCCATTAAATCATCTGGTTTGGAACAAATTCACTGGGAAGAACTATAGCAAGTCAAGCAGAGGTCTTGGGCACAGGGAACAATGCCCCATAAAGCAAACATGCAGCAGTGTGCTCAGCTGCTGGGGATGCTGCCGGCACATGCGCTCGGGAAGATTAATATGCACTGAGCAACCAGGAGTGGGGAGGGAAGCTCACAAGGTTCCTCTCATTAGCTCATTCTTCCAGCTGAATTAATGACTCACAAGTTTCACCCAGCCCTCGCTGGCTCTGCTATTAAATGGCACCATGGATTAGTGGAGAGTTGAGTGCATGCATTGGGGGGGGGGGCTTAAAAGCCTCTTAGACCCTCTGCGGGGAAGATGAGGGAGAGATCTGCTCCTAAGATGCTGGGATCAAGTGCAGAGAGGCAGGAGGGGAAGTGCTGTGCTCTGCCAGCGTCCTTCATCGCTCCCTTCCCTCTCACGTGGGGATGGAGCAGGAGAGTGTGGGTGCCCCAAGCTGCAAGAGGAAATCACAGATGAATTTAAAATAAATATGCTGCCGGCAGAACAAAGGGAGCTTGGAGGAGAGTATGCATACGGGAGCAGGGAAGAATATGGGCAGTATGGGAAATATGGGTAGTAACAACTGACACGCTCCCTGGCCATACAGCGAGACTTTTGAAAGCCCGTTATCGGTGTCACCATACCTGCAGCCAGCTCCAAGGGAAAGCAAGGTTCCTGCTGAGATGCCCCCCAGGGTCAGCAGCAGCCTGGCTGAAGATCCTGTGTCCCTCTGGTGCCAAGGGACACACCAGAGGAGTGAATAGGGACACAAAGCATGGAGGGCTTCAGCAAGGCTCTGACTTCAAGGCGCTTTTATTAGGGAAGAGGTTAAATCAAGGTAAAGCAGAACTGGGACAAAGCAGACTCCTGCAGAAGGCTCTAGGATGTCCTGCAGGGCAGTAGCTCGGAGCCGAGCCAAGCGGGAGGGGAGGATTACTTCTGTGGAGGGCACCGTGTGCCAAGGGTATTTTTTATACTAATGATCACAGGCCAAACCCAAAGAAGGAGCTCAATGGGGATTAGGAATAATACATTGTCCTTGTAACCCAAGGCAGCACAGGGCCAGATCCTGCTCCAGGCCCAGCTGCTTGGCAGGCACTATTCAGGGCCAATGCAGGTGTTCATTCAGATAACCTGGAGCATCCCTGTATCTGAATAATTCAATCTCCGTGGCAGTCTCCAATGGATAGCGCTTCAGGGCAGGAGCCGGGACTGGAACCTGGGAAGCACTGGCAGAGGCGGCTCCCGAGCTGAGGGAGCTGGGGTCCCTGGAGGGTGGGCTGGGGTGGCAGGGCAGAGCGCGGGACCCCAGGTCAGGAGCCTGCAGCCCTGGTGGGAAACCCTGTGGGTGGCTTCGCATGGCATTGTGCATGTGCAGCAAAGTGTTCCCACAGAGCTGGGAGGGGGGCAAAGCCAATACCTCACCTGCACAGGTGGAAGGAGGAAATCAGCTTGTGCCACACCGGTTTATTGGCTGAAGGGCAAAGGCATCTCGTCAGAGGATCGAGAAAGCCAGCTGGTTCCTTCATCCCCATCCTGCCCAGTCCGGCTCTCTGCTGGTGCAAAGGCCCCCACTGGGCTCCTCAGCGTGTCCCAGCCCCCTGCAGCCCCTCTGCCCCCCCTATTCACCTCCTGTTTGCTATTACTCACCTCAGCCACTTGGTCTTTGCTTTCCAGCGCCAGGCAAGCGCCCTTTGATTGCCTTCTCCCGCAGCTCAGAGAGGGCCAGCCCTATGGAAAAGCTGTGAGCAGATATTCTCCCTTATCGTCCCCTCTGATATTTCTTTC
The DNA here is from genome assembly GCF_000699145.1 of Aptenodytes forsteri. Taxonomy (NCBI): domain Eukaryota; kingdom Metazoa; phylum Chordata; class Aves; order Sphenisciformes; family Spheniscidae; genus Aptenodytes; species Aptenodytes forsteri. The sequence continues at coordinate 4,827,834 of NW_008795128.1, forward strand.
CTGCCCCCTCTCCCCCACCTTCTCCTCCTCCTTTATTCTTTGACTCAAGAGCTGAAATGAAAACACCTCCTTCTTCAGCAGCCCCCAACAACAGCAGGAGGGACACCAGCTCCATTCTATTGATTTGCAAAAAAAGAAATACAGAGAAACGTCTTGATAGCATTGTATCAAAAAGCTTATGCTGTGCTCAGATGTCTCAGGAGACCGGGTCTCAGCTCCTCTAACTGTTTGAAGACTCACTGAGTCTCCAGGGACCTCAACAGCTCCAAAGCTGCTGCGGCAGAGTGAGAAAAATCAGACACATCCACTGCTGGCAAAGGCTTCCCCTGTAGAAATGAAAGGAGGCAGGACAGAAATGGTATATATTCAGTATGGCCAAGGAACAAGAAGTCTGTGAGGGGAAGCCAAGGGAGCTAAACTTACACTGCTCAGGAACAGGGCTGGGAGAAGGCATGCCTTCTCTCTGCTGCCTGTAGGTATCATCCAAATAACAATGCAAAGAGAGGAGGGAGGAGGTGAGGTCAGCCTTGGCTGATCAGAGGACTTGGATAACTGAGCTGGGAGCAAGAGGGAAAGCCAGGACATCAGAAACCTTGACCACTGGAGCAAGGCAAGGGAGGCAAATTGCATGCCTCAGAGGCACAAAAGCAGGGATGCTGAAATACTTTGTGATGGGTAAATCAGATTACTTTCTTGCTCCTCCTCTGCACCATTCATTAAGAGAAGTCCTACTGGGTGCACTATTTTCACCATATATTTTCACGTTGTGTTTCCTGGCCCTTGAGAAGACAGTGATTCAGGGACATCATTCCCCTGATCCACAGATTTACTGCAACCTCTGGACAACTTCACACAAGGGTGCAAAATCACCCTGCAAAAAACCCAGGGCAACAGGCCCTGTCCTATGTCCTATTTCTGGTGCTCTCTGCACATTCTTCCTCTGTCCAAACTGTAATTGTTCATATTCAAAAGCTCTTGCTCAGATTTTCCTGCTAGAGAAGCAAGCCCTTTCCAATCTTCCAGGTTCCCCATGCTTCCAACCTCTCCTGGGCTTAGAGTTGAGCGCAGAGAGGCATTAGATGTTTGAGCAGAGCCTTGTGCCACACTCACCTTCAGCATCCGTGTGTCCCGGCAGCACACAAAGAGCGCTGACCGAGTTGCTCTCTTTGAGAGGAGTGCAGGCAATGGGAGTGCAGGAATTTCTGTAGTTAATTCTTATTAACCACCTTGATAAATGTTTTTTTTTGCTTTCCTTTCTGCAATGAGCCCAAGCGTGCCAGGGACTAGGTGAACTCGAGATCGCTGCTGGAGAACTCCTGCCTCCTGTGTTGCTAGTGTGCCATTCTCCTGCCCACATTTCTGTCACACGTGTTCTCCAGCCCACTCATCTCACCTTATTCCCACCAGAGAAGCATGAGGTCAACCCGAGGTAGACATCTCAGGAAGTCAAACGAGCTATGCTCCAAAACTGCCAGTTTCTTTACACTGTCTATTCATGCAGACTAGAGAGTTGGTACAGATGTAAGGAAGTAGGAAACCCCTGGTGTCTTCAGGAGGAAGATGGTGGGACCTATTTCCCACAGGTCGGGATAGGCATCCCAGGGCTGCTTATGGCATCAAGAAACTTTCTCTCCTCAGTGCCTCACTAGGATCAAGGATGAAAGAAATGGGTTAACAGGCTGGATCTCCTCTCCTGGAGTGGCTGCAGTGTCTCCTGTCCACTGCTGCTCAGCATGGGCTGGAGAGTGGCCACGCTCACTGGGAAGGGGAGAGAGCCTCCCTCTCTCAGTCCTAAATAACCCCAGCAGATAACTCGGGATCAAGGCACAAACAGATGAAGATAAGGAAGAAGGCAAAGATGAGGTGGAGCTGGGGGTCAGGGTTAGACATGGGATCACTCCTGCCTCGCTTCTGATCCCAGGCAGGAGACCAGTGAGGGACCAAACAGCCACAGGCAATGTGGGATGCTCACCATGGTCCCCACCAAGGAACCAGCCAGTTGGGCAGGAGGGAAAGTCACGCTGCAGCTCTGCAGATGTTTCCTAGCAGGTGGGCTGGGGTGGGAAATCGGCTCATCAAAGGTCCCTGTTACCTCCCTGGAACGGTTTCTCCTTTCCGAAATGCACACAGCAGCTGCAGAGTGGCACAGGGGCAGCACATCTCCTTCCCCACCCGCCTGTGCTGCGCCGTCATGCTCCATCACCCAGCTCTGACTTGCACAGTGGACCAGTGGACCTCACTGTGCACCACCAGGCCCAGAAGTGCAGAGACCTGATGGTTCTGCCATCTTTGGGAAGGATTAATGCTAAAGGTTTTCCAAAGCAATGCTATAGTCATCTGCCATTGCACACACACTGTTATTGCATTTACAGGCAAGAGCATCAGGTAATCAGCCACGTTCATTAGGAGCTTTACAGAAGCTTCCTCTTCACTGAAGACTCTGTGCCTCCTTACAGACATGTTACAGCGTTTGCTCTGCAAATGGCTCCAGCAAAATCAGTAAGAGCATTCCCATGGCAAGATGCTTTGTGGAATGGGGAAAGGTGTTATCATCTGGCCAGATGGAAGCCAGAACTCTCTGGAACACAGAACTCTCAGCTGGCAGAAAAGCACCCCTCGCATTCAAAAACTCAGTCACCAACATCCTAACTTACTTGAATGACTAACTCAACTATTGCTACAAGGGCAATAACATTTCATAAATAACACACCGAGGTCTTCGCTCTTCTTCGTTGTACCAGCTGCAAGGCTTGCATCGCTGTTTTCTAAGAGATCCCATTATGTTTTCTTAAGATTCCCTCAAAAGCTGCCGTAAGACCTCAGTTTTAAACAAAACACAGTTCTCTCTGGTGCTTTGATCCTCCCATCGCTCAGCTCTTTCCAAAGGGCTCAGGATGTTTCTGTCTTTGAAGCCATATGCTTTTAGCATTCATGGGTATGCTGCAGCAGCTTCCCCTGGACCGGCATCCTTCTGCTGTGTCAGGGTCTCAGTTGCCCCTCTGGCTTCTGAAGCCTTAGAGCAGACCTGGAAGCCCCGTAATGACAGAGCTGAGCTGCAAGGGATGATGCTCCCTGTGACTCTGGGAGCCCTGGCTCTCTCTGAAAGCATCGCATGGTCTCTCCTGCTCCTACTGCAAAGGCTTTTTTTTTCCCCGAAAAGATCTAACGTTACACAAAAGGCAGCTGGGAGTAACCTCAATCCTTTCCTTAGCTTTGTATGCATCAAATTTGGTACTGAGAGTGCTATACTGATGCTGAGAAAGGAGAGTATGCTGGCTTATGCTGCGGTAAACGAGAGGGCACAACTGTAGAGGCGTCTGGATGGCTCCTGGGGGAACCCTGTTGCAGGGACTTGCCCTGGCAGGCAGGAGCACAGGGAGAGAGAGTGGGAGGGAGTGGCTGTACACCCCAGTAAGCTGAAATCAAATCCTTTCCATTTTGACATATTTGGGACAGGGTACAAGAGGCACATTTTGTGTGTGTTGAGGAATTCCCCACCTTTCTACTGGTGAGCATTGCAGAGGCTTGCATACGCCATGAGGTCCAGCATTAATGGCTCTCTCCTATGGTAGCACAGACCCCCTCCATGTGCACCCCACAAATCACAGTCCCTTCAGACAGCCTAGCACCCCACCACAGTTGAGCCAGGGGCTCAGAGCCAGGCTGGTGACACCAAGGGGGGCAGCCTCAGTCCGGCCATCACCAGGCAAGTCTGGGCTCAAGCTGGAAAGTTCAAGCCAGTGGGTCAGGGTGCATAGGCTGGCGCAGGCATGGCTGTGGCATAGCTTGGGCAGGGAGCGAGGGCTGAGCTGCTTCCTGGGCAGCCCTCTGCCTCCCTCTTCTTCCCTGCACCAGTCCCACCGTGGGCACAGTGGGTGAGGTGGCCGGCTGAAGTGGGGGCATGTGGGGCACTACAAAGGCCTGGCTGTGCCCAGTGCCTATGTGAAGAAGCCAGTTGCCTGCAAAGCCACACGAGACACACCTTTCAACATGCCTAGCCATATGTTTGCCCAGGATTAGTGAACACGCTGCCAGACCCAAAGCACCATAATTTTGCTAGCAGAAAAACACTCAGTATTCTCTCTCACGCAATTCACTCAATGCTGCTTTATTAGCATGACGAGCCAAGCCAGGGCTGCCAGCTCGCAGCCATTTGATGCTCTATGCTCGTGTCCAGGGATGATGCAGGCTGTCCTGGCTGCCCCTCCTTCAGGGCAGCGCTGCAGGGAAGAGCTTCATGGGGCTGCAGGTGGGAAAGCCTTTCCCAGTCCCTGATGATGGCTCCTGTTTCTTGCTTGCTGGACCAGGTCCCCTACCTCTGCCCATCCCCTCCCCAGCACGGGGCTGGGGCTGACCTTGAGGCGGTGGCCGTGGCCATGGCCCTGCGGTGCTGCCAGGATGCTGCCATGCCCCGGACCCCTGCAAGCAAAGCCAGAGCCATCCCAGCTGCGGCTGCTGCTGTTGTTATTTCTCAGTCTCTCGATTTTTCCAGCACCGACATCACTTTCCCTGGTGTTGCCATAACAACTGGCGTTAAGAGCTTGTTGACATTGCCCTGTTGTACTAATTGCACAATTTCCTGTCACTGTTACATGCCAGTTATTTCTTTCGAAGGGCTGAAATTGCTTTCGGCCACCTCATCCGCTCCCTCGCTGCCTTCTTGGGCCTAGTTAGGGAGCTTGAGCGAGGGAGCAAATGATCCTGAAATGCCCCAGGGAAGTGTCATTTAACCTTGTCCAGAGCAGCCGTCAACTATGTAGCTGAAACGCAGGTAGTTTCCAATATTTTGCCTACACTTGTGCTTTCACTGTTGCGCTGGCGGGGGGTGTTACACCTGCAGCAGCAGGATGAAAATTAAGGGACAGGCTGCTGCCATGTGCAAGGTCTGGGACAGAGCTTGGGTAACATGTCACGGCTGCCCCCTTCCCCTGCCAGGAAACCCAGGCTGGGAAATGCATCTCAGGGATGGGGAAAGCAGTGTGGAAGGGATGTGCTTTCCCCAACACTGGGGGCAGCCACCCCACACTGCCCTGTGCCCCTTCCCCTGGGGTGCGAGCTCTGGCACACCAGCAAGGAGCCAGAGGGGTCCCCATCCACCAGGAAGGGCTCCCCTGTCCCAAAAGGGGGTCCCTGGGCTCCTGGCTGGCCCCTAGGACACTGTGGCATGAGGCTGATGGGCTGCCTATGAGCTCAGGGCTTTTGCTCCATGCTTTGATGAAGAGGAAATGATTAGGAGGATCAATTGCATTGATCCAGCCCAGTTTTCAAAGGATGCTCAGGTCACCTTGAGATGCTCGTTGTCTTAGCCCATGGCAGCCCAGCCTCTCTCCAGCCAGAGCCCCTCATGGTTGCTCTCTGGTCTCACCTGGCCCCCTTCTTTCCTTGTCCCCAGCAGGTGCTGCAGGATGCCTGGAAACCCCTTGCAATCCCAGTCTGGGGTCTCTCACAGCACTTCATGGCTCGCAGTGGACAGTGAGAGGTCAGCCCCTCTCTGACAGCTGCGAGAGGAGGGGAGAAAGCAGGGGCTGTACCGGAGATGACAGGTGCCGGTCCCTAGCAGCGTTTCCGTGCAGGATGCTGTAGTCAGTGGTGACACAATCTCACGCTGCTGAGCTCTAGGTCTCAGCAACGGGACCCTGAGTGTGGAGCCCAAGGTTGATTCCCAGCTGCAGAGATGCCAAAGCCCAGGAGGCAGCTTAGCTGACTAGCAAGAGCCTCCACCAACTGGTGCAGCCAGCTGAGAGGAGCAGGATCATTATGGGCATTTAATTTGCATGCAGGACACCCAGAAGCTGCTTTCAGCCCAGCACCGCTGCGCTGAGGCAAGGGCCAGGACCCAGGAGCCACGGGCTCAGCTGCATCCCCTTCTTGGTAACGAGTTTGTCAGTGCCATCTGGCATGCAGCCCTTTCAGGTGTCATTCTGTGGGCTCCCAGTTCACTCACCTGTTTGGAGATGTCCAGCTGAGACACCAGGTCAGTCCAGGCACCCTGAAGTTTGGCTGGGGGAAGGAGGGAGCCTTCTTCCCAGCCCTGCAGCCCTATCAGTCCCACAAACCCAGCTACACCCAGGGATGCTGGACGAAGGGCGCGGGCAGACTGGGCACAGGGGGAGCTCCCAGTCCCCATCGGGCACTCCTACATGAGCAGCAAGGCTGCCCTGTTGTATTCCTCAGTAATTTATCACCAAGATGCTCGCTTTATAAATATTAAATGAAGGGCTCCATAAATTTTTAATGCAGAAATAAAACTGCATTTGGTGGAGAAAAAAACCCACCCCACTCCTCACCCCTTCCTGTTGTCTTTCTTCTTTTCCTTGGCCTTGCCAACGGTGGAAGACAGCATTGCACTCAGCCCTATGGCTGCTAATGCGAAGATGGAGTAGATATTTCTGCAGGGTGCTTGCAGGTGGTTTTATCTGCGCAAGGGCATATCATTAGCACACCTGCCCAACTTGCCAGGTATTGAGGAGGTCACACTGCAGAGCATCGCGCTCTGTTACGCTGTTAAATGTAATCATAAAAATGCTGTGTCCTGAACTAGTACCATCCAAAGTGACCTGGAACCACTGCCCGTGTAACATCCGTGCCTGGCACCGTTCTTCAGTACTTGCTTCAAGCCAGCTGGCACATTTTGGGTCCAAATTCAGTTTTGTATGGGACTAACCAGTCCCATAAAGGTGGCTGACCCACATGTGTGGTGCATAGGTGTGACAACAGGTCTCCAAAATCCTCTGAGACCTTGGTGAGGGCTGGAAGTGGTCCTTGCACATTTGGGGTAGCTCTAAATCCCTCTCAAAGGGTTTTGAGAAGTGCTCAGATCCCTCCTGCTACCCTGGGTCACACATCTCGGACCTAGCAAAACCAGCAGCGAGCATCGCTGTGGGTTTCACACCTCAGCTGCAGCCACCACCCTGGTACCCCAAGCTCCAAGCAGAGTGCAGCAAAACCAACAGTGGTGACAGTGCGAGCCACCTGCACCATCATATCTCAGTGGTAGCAGGGAACATGACACTGTTCCCCGGCACACAGGCCAGCGTATCACTCACTGCCTGTGATCATTTTTTGATTGCCCATTCAAGCTAGGGCTTGCTGCTGGCATGCTCTTTCCCTGGTCATGGCTTTCTACTGGGCCTCCCCATTCCTGGTCCTCTGGACATGGAGGAGGAGGTGGCCACTGCTAAGTGCAGCCGTGGAGGCCAGGTGGCAGCGATTTCAAACTGGTCAGGCAGCTGTGTTGGACACATCCCTTTGCAGGGGCTGCTGACGAGGGGCACAGCACTCCGAGCAAAGCCTGCACATCCCTGGGAGCTGCAGAAACACACTCATTCCTCACTGTCAGCCTGCTGCAATGAAGAGCACGGATGAATCATTAGGACAAGTGCTACTACAGCCCAAGTGCAAATCAGGGAAGATTGGACCTTTGGCAAATAATAGCTCTTTGCTCAAGTGTGCGACTCTTCTGTATTCAACTGTGGCTCCTTGTGCTAACCCCGTCGCAGGGGATGTACAGCAATAGGGGTCATATTGCTACCCCTTAGGGCCCTGCACACACGCCTCTGCAGTCCAGCTGCAACTCGGTCACCCCCGATGGACAGCAAAGGAGTGGCCGGTGGTCAAACTGCCCCGGAAGATCGTTATGTCCCATCAGTCACTGCAGTATCTCAGTATCGCTACTTCTGGTAGAAAACGGAACTTGGCTAGAAAAGCCTGATGCCAGATTACGCCATGCTTCTTGTTCTCCCTGCACCCTCTGTGGGACCCGCTTTCTCCCTCTCAGCTCTCTGTGAAGTGCAAATGCCAGCAAATCCCTGCTCCTGCAGTCATTAACTTCAGGGAGGAAAAAAATGTCAGCAGCTTTCTGATCAGAGTGGATCAGCTGGACTTTCCCTGGACTCCCCTCAGCCAGACAGGGGCGAAGAGGAATCCCACAGAGCTTTCTCCTTGCTGCTGAGTGCCCTGGTAGAGTCATCTTGGGCCTTACCTGCAGAGGGACCCTAACTTTGCAGCCAATCTCAAAAACACCCGTAAGAGTTCATCACTGCTTTGATGAACTCCAACATTTTGGCAAGATTTTGTTGTTTCTCTGCAAGTGAGAAACATCAGAGTCAATGCTTACAATGCTGTGTTGATGCAAAGGGATTAATTGCCCCGGAGCCACTACTGAGCAAGGTAAAACCTAGAGATGCAACTTCTCCTCTGTGCCCCAAGTGCTTCCTGCTGCAGTCAAGGTCTGGGCAAGCCTCTAAAGCATAAACGATGCTGCATGGTGCCTGGATGTCTTCCAGGCTGAACCAGCCCCCTGCGCCTGCCAGCCTCCCTGGCCAAGCCTCCCCACCTCGGACTGCCCTCGCTGCAGGGCCATGGTCACCCGCAGCATCATTCCCACTGCAGGGGCTGGCAGGGAGGACAGGGAAGCAGCTTGTGCTGGGTAGTGATGTCTCACAGCCCAGCAGGTGAGGAGGATTCCCAAGCTCCCAGCTGCCAATCCACACAACAGAGCCAGGCATTAAACAAAACAGAAACTCATAAAAGTGATTTTAAAAATAATAGTGGCAACACAAGTTATTAAAATCTGCACTCAGCTGGGCATGGGGCTTATTGAGCATTTTCCTGGCTTTTCGTCAGACTGTGGGATTGCCCCAGACACCGGGGCAGGGTGTATGACAAGGAGAGACAACGATCAATTTTTAATATTGCATATTTAAGCAGGCTTGGGCTCCAATCCATCATATCCTCCGGCTTTCCCTAAAATTAATCTTCAATAGCTTATCGAGAACTTCAGAAAATTAATATCCTAGCGTTTCACCTTAGGGGAACAGCACTTTCTCTGGCTGAATATGCATGTGAGAGCGAAAGAGTGAGAGATGAAGTGTTTCCCTGCAAAACTTCAGGTTCAAAAGATGGTTTTAGCAGAGCCACCCACCACCTCCGTAGGGCTCCAGCTCTGCGGGCACTGCAGGAAAAGCCAACAGGAAAAAGCATCTCGGGAGCCACTCGGAGCCTGCACTGAACCCACCACTCTGTGGCCCCAACTCCTCTATGGTCTTGCTCCCACCGAGGATGGGACGCAGGACGATGGGCAATGCAGAAAAGACACGGCCCTTCCCAGGCAATTCAGGACACTTAACTTTTCTGCTTCCTATCCAGGCCCAAAAGGATTGAATCTACCCTTAGTGTCAGCCCAGGGAAGCATGAAGAGGAACAGGAACAGGTTGTTTCCCTGTTGTCTGACTCCAAGGAGCTGAACAGCTGCGCTCTTGCTCCCAAATTCAGCAGGGGGTAAAGGCTCCCGCTGGGAACCTGCGGGGCACAGCAGCATCCAAGCCCCACCGGCCTTTCAGAGGAGGATGGTTGGTAGCCAACAAGGGAGTGCAGGCTGTCAGTCGGGCACGGCTCATGTCCCCCGAGGACCATACCGCTTGACTGCGTGCCTCCAGGAACAACTTGTTCATGATCGAATAGCTTTTACGGCCACAAAGGAGGGCCAGAGTCCTCCGCTGGCTGGCGGCGACCCAGAGAGCCCTGGCAAGTCACCAGGAGACGCGGCCAGCACCGCCCAGCCAAGCTAACGTGGACCCCTTGCAAAGAGATAACCCATCGCTGAGGAAGGTTTCGAGCTGCAGAGCGCTCACCGGGCACCCAGGGGAACTGCTCAAGTAACCCTCAGTAGCGTGAACGTGTATCTGCACCCTCAGGGTCAACGTTTCAAACCCCACTCCCCTGGAAATACAAATGCAAACGTGTATAAGCACCAGCAGGAACAGCGAGGAAGGGCTGGAGGGATGGCTGCATTTCCAGTTAACCAAAGCAAGGAGAACCCAGCTGAGGTGGCCATGCTCTGCTCTGGCCCCAGGACAGGCAACCTGCTTGCTAGCAAGGAGGATGGCAGCAGGGTTGCAGCACAGCACAGGGGGGTTGCTTTCTGTTTGCCCTACAGGAAGGTAAAAGCAAAAGACCACTCCTAACAGAGAGAAAAGATCTGTCTGAAAACTGTCTTTATTCACTTGTCCAGAGGAACCCCAGACGCACAGCAAGGGCTCGGTGACCGGCGCCCCCTCTCCTCCAGTTATTGACCCTGGGGGTCACCTGGAGACACAGCTCAGGGTGTCTGAGAGTCGGAGAGGCTGAGCATGGCAAATCAACCCGCTAAGAGATTTCATACCATAAAACCACCTCCCCTTCCGTCAGATCGCGCTTTAAGTTTTATAACACCAATTTCCTCCCAGTGCTTTCCTTACCATTGTCATCCTGGTGCTTCCCTGCGCACCACCCTCCTACCTGAAAGCCAGGGTGCGAGGGAGGGCTGCTCTGCTCTCCCCCTCCCCGCCGAGCCTGCATGGCTGCCTCTTTCCAAAGCTGAGCAAGGCTTGCAAAACCAGCATCTAGCTTGTGTTACCAGATAGATCACCTCGCAGCTGCCCAGTAAGCGTGTCTGGGAGCCAGATTCCCCTTCCCTGCCTGCTCCCCATTTCTGGGCAGCTGAGGGTCTCGCTGAGCCAGAGAAGAGGAAGGAGAGCTGGGAAGGGGCCACACAGGGAGAAAGGGAGAATTTCAGTGCCAGATCCATGCCAGGCAGGAATGGGGGAAGCAAGGGGGGCAGACAAAGGGCCAGGGGGATGCCCCAAGCCGTTTCACAGGAGCCCACACCAGCTTCCCCATTAAACAGGCTCCATGGCAATAGGATTAAGGGGTCAGGGAGCATGGGACCACATCCAAGACTGGATTATCAGGAAGAGAATTAAATGGAGATTATCTCCAGCCTAGCATGCACTGCCGGGGCTAGGTCGCTGTGTTTGTTAAATCTCCCTCTCCGGCAGCCCCCTGCCCCCAGCAGTGCTGGCAGCCTAGGTCCCCCATCATCACAAGGACTGGATTTAAATCTCCCCCACGTCCCTCGTGTTGGCCCCATATGGGGGACCCATGGGGCTACAACCTCATCTGTGGCTCCCTACATCAGAGCGGGGCTGGAAGGATTTGTTACTAATAATTAAGCGCCCAGAGAGTAAAGCAGAGGAGGGCTGCAGCACCCTGTGGGACCCGGGGCATCCCAGGAGCACGCAATGAAGCACGTCCTGGAGGATGCCTGCGCTGATCATGTAGCCAGTGAGCTGTGCCGTGGGGGGCATGGGGAGAGCCGCTTGGGGCCAGGATGCCCTGGGGACATGGATGCAGAGCTGGGCATGCGGAGAGGCCTTTCCTGGGTGGTGAGGGGATGGCTAGGTCCAGGGACGGCCGGGAGAGGGGTCTGCCAGGCTGGCACCCAGCCCTGCAGGGGACGTGCCCCAGGTGGCAGAGCAGGCTCTCCGGCCAGACATGAACTCTCCCATCCCGCTGTGTTTCTTGGCTTTGCTCTCTCATTTCCCAAGAGGAAATTCTCTCTGCTCGAGGAGATGCAGCCGACCCGTCTCCCTCCCTGCGGAGGGTCTGGCTGTGCCAGCCCCATGAGCCGCCTCCACCCCATGCTGACAGCTCCCCAAAAGGAGTGATTACCTATCTCCATAAAGAAGGCACTTACGATATGTTCATCTTCCCCGGCACCTCCTGACTGCACTCTACAAGCACTAATTAATTAAGCCGTATACCTGGAACTGTGGTGGGATCACTGTCTGCCTGCTACGGCGGGGAAACCCAGATGGGGTTATAGCAGAAAGGGTTTGACCGCAGAGTAAATCACTGCCAGAGCCCAGAACAGACTCTGGGTTCCTGCAGCTCAGTTGCAACACACGAGGGTACTCCCAAATGGGGAAATCAAAACCTTGCCTGGCAACAAGAAATTATGGCAGGTAACAAGAAAGAAAAAAATGAGCCAAAATGGATTTCTGGAGAGCAGATGGCTAAAGGTGTAAAAACAAAAAAACAACAAGAAGAAAACCTTGCCCTCAAAAAACAAACAGATAGTTGGTAACAAATGTTACACTGACAATAAAAATGAAGCCTCCAGGGGTAATTTGGGGAATTACAGATCAGTAAATTGCACATCTGTGTGCACCAAATTGATTGGAATGATAATTAAAAACAGAACATCTCATAATACAGCCCAGTGTGCATGTCTTGGAGGAAAATTGTGTCTCACTAATCTCCCAGATTTCCTTGAACGTATCAGCCCAGCAGCGGATGCAGAACAACGAAGTGGCTATTTATTTAGAGCTCCTCTGACAAAAGATTGTCCAGACAGCTGCTAAAAAAGCTAATTAGCCGGGGGGCAAAAGGCACCATCTTTTCCTGCATGGGAAACTGGCAAGGAGTCCCAAAGCAGAAAGGATAAATAGTTGGGGTTTATAACGGCACAAGATTAGCAGCGGTGAAGTCAGGATGCATGCTAGGCCTCCTGCTGTGCAAAGGGGTTATTAATGGTCTGTATGGAGGAGCAGAGGCAGGAGATAGGAGCAAGTGCAAACTTACTCAGGTGATTCATGAGCACAGAAGACAGCACGGAGCTTTGGAGAGTCCCGAAGGTACTGTATGGATGGGTACTGTGGTGACAAATTGTATTGATGCTGATAAATGCAAAGAACTGCACTTTGCAGCATAAAATGTGCAATTTTCGTAAACCTGGGAGTGTTTCTGTACCATCCCCAGGGCAGGGCGGGGCTGCCCTGGGAACAGCTCAGTCCATGCTCCCTGCTCGAGGGGCACCAGCAGCCGGCGAAGCCCCGATGCAGCCGAGATGGGTTGGGCAACGCGCGGTGAGTAGCGCAGGGACCAGCACAATGCTGCAGGGAGAGCGCGGCTGGGTTGCGGGGGGCCACCGAGCCAAGTGGGGAGCCTGAGGGACGGGGACCATAACTGTCGGGGAGGGGAGGCACAAGGGAGACTTACAATGTAACAAGTGGCAGAGAGGTGGGAAAACCTGGTTTTCCCTGTTGCCTCGCAGGAGAGCAGGAGGCTGGTCAGTGAGATGCAGGGATGAGGAAGGAAAATGCCACTTCACCAGACCTGAGACTAAACAATGGTGTTTTTTCCCCAGGAATAGCTGTTTGAGACCAGAAACTCAATGACGGTCAACGCTGGATTAGATACACGCAGATATCAATGAAACCCAGAGCATCACTTTTACTGGTGACATTTTGTGACGGGGATGGGAAGCCTTGTGCTTAGGGCTCCGGCTGCGCTGTGTCTACCAGACCCCCGGGGCGGTCGGGTCACCCCATGCCTGCTCTGCCGGCCTTGCTCCTTACCCCACCCCAGCTGCTGCCAGGGGGGACTGCATCAACCCAGAGGCAGCAAGACCGCTCCTCCCTGTCTGGGCCTTGCTAGCAAGAGTTAATTTTGCTCTGCTGAACAGGTTGATAAATGTCCGACAGGAGGGAGGCACAAGGAAAGCTCTCAGGAGCAGAAACTTTCCTCCTTGGCACTCTGCGCCTGTAAACTTTTGACAGTCTTAAGGCTTCCCACAGCAGGGGAACTGCCCCAAACCTGGCCCATGTCACCCCATCCGCACTATTCCACCCCCATCCTGGTCTGAGTGACAGCTGCGTACCGGTCAGCGCACCTGGCAGCACCAGCCATGCTGAGCCCTGGGGAAATGCCGCACCAGGAATATCCTCTATCCGTGCCGGGAGGAAACCTCCCCGCGTGAGAAGGCAGGCAGCTGGCTTCAGCCCTCGCGCGTGCCGAAAAGGCTGGCAGCTTCGCGAGACAGGACAAAACCTTCGAGCAGAGACAAAATAGGAAGCGGAGAGCTTTAAGGAAACGCCGAGCGGGAGGGTCCCGGAGCTGCTCCAGCCCCAGCTGGCTCACACGCAGCCCTGGCAGCCTGGACCTTCGGCTGTGCCGGCGGCTCCCTAGCCAGCCCCTGCACATCCCAGCCCCGACCTGCCGCTCTCCTGGTTTTTCTCTCCCTCCAAGCCCCCCAAAAGGTGGCTCTGCTCATGGACATGGCTTTTTTTGATGCTGACAAACAGAGCCTGTGTTAAGCAAGTGAACCCTGCAGTCGCCCTTCTGGGGGTGAAACCCAGGCTCGGAAATGGGCTTGCAGGGGTGAGAGGCGAGTGCATCAGCCCTTGGCACCTTCCCCCTTCACTCTCTCCTTGCAAAAGATCGAAAGGCTCCTGGCATTTCTCTTTGGCTCCTATCAGCCGCAAAATTATTTCCCATTGCAGCAAGCAGATTCAACTTTCCTCTTTCCCACAAGCCTAGCAGCACCAGCCCCACAGCTCACCGTGCCAAACACAATATAGGATGCAGGTTATTACACTGGGAATATACTACTCCAGCCTTCCCATGCTCTTTTCACATTCATTTTTAATTGAAGGAAGAAAGAGTCCACTTGTGCTCCAGGAACACGGCCCTTACACATCTGTCTGTATCTTTTAAGAGAGAAGAAACTCTTCCCCTCCACTCCCTTCCCAAATTCTCTCTCACGGATCCATCATCATTAGCAACTATAAACGTCAGAGCTGCAGCCATTAGGCTGCTATTCCTAGATAAATAATGCTTTTCATATTTAATTTACAAGTGGTTGCAGAGCCTCTTTGGGGTGCATGGGGTTAATTAAGAGCTGAATTAGATGGAAAGGCTTCTCCCCAAGGAAACTCAATTAAACTGTTCTGGCAAAAAACCAAGGATGGTCAGGATTTCTCCCCAAACAGCAGTGCTGTGCCGGCTGCCCTGACTGCTGGGGTGTGCAGCGCCCAGGCTGTCACCTGCGAGCACGCCATGGAGCTGTGTCCCCTCCGCCTGGGGAAGGAGCCTCTTCTCCTACCTAATGCCACGCACGTGTGTGCCAGTGCTGCCAATGGGCATGGCCGGCTGCCCCTGACCCTCGTGGGAAAGTGGGGACCGAAGAGGGAATGGGGCACTGAAGCAGCGGAGGTAAATAATGATGAGGGACAGCACTAAGGAGCACCCAGACCTGCGTGGGACACACACCGTAACAGCTCCTCCTTTTGAGTTCGAATATTGAGAGTCCCTGGGTTCCGGTCAGACGTGCTAGTGATGATGCTCACGGTTAATCCTTCCTCCTGCTGCACAAACAAGTTGCCAAATGCTCCTCAGGAAAGTGATCTCCAAAACAGGAGGTGTACCAAGACCTTGCTATGCAAGTGAAGGAAGCTCCTGGCCGTCTCCTCCTCCCAGACATCTGCTCACCAAAGCAATGCATGCTGTGAATCGCAAACTACCACGGGCCCCATGTGAGCTATACATCCTTCCTGTGGTGGTTTATGGGCAGCAGCTCTTTTCCTTCCCAAGAAAAAGACCTATGGATGGAGCAGCATTGCTGGAAGAAACAAAACAAAATAAAACAAAAGAACCCCAACAAACCCTCTAGAGAAGGAAGTGAGGTCTTTTGGAATGACAGGAAAGTTTGTTTAAATGGGCTTTTTGCTCTGATCCCAGCCAAACGAGGAAGGCAGTGCGTCAGGGAGTGTGTATCTGGCTCGCTAGACAGGATGAAAATGCTAAAATTCAAGTGCTCAATGTCAATACACAACACCTTGTAAAGACTTGTCAATCCAAGGAAGTGTTTGGTGGCCCTAATCAACAGTTCTTCAAACACATACTCATTTAACCTTAATTTTGCTCTGCTGTGTGTGTCCTTTCAACAGCTAAACCCAGGAGGCAAATGGTCCGGTGGCATCTCCATGCCACCGCACCCTGGGTAGCCTCAGCTTCAAGGAGGCGGAGGACTGGTACCAGGAGTTTCCCTTAGCAGCAGGTCCTTGATCTTAGGGACCTGTGTGTCCCGCAGCTCCTTCCCTGGCTCTGTCCTGCGCAATGCTGGCTGAAGCCCCTCCTGAAAGCGACTCAGCTGTTCCTTCGACTCTCACAGCACAAGGGAAATGAATACCATGTCATTCTTTCTAATATCAGCCTCAGTGTTTGATGTGATTACCTGCCATGTTCACTTGGCACTTGGACATTCAGACCTAGCAAATTAATCTTAATTATGCCCTTAATTTGATCATTGTGTTGTTCCACCTCTGACTGGCTTAGAGGAATCTGGTAGTAAATTTGCCCTGCAACGTGCTTGACTTAAATGTACGTTTGCTTGGTTGGCCTTCGTACAAGATTTGTGAGGCAGAACACAGAAATCAGTTTATTCTGTTGACTTGCAGCACAGATAATGAACTTGGGGGGCAGAAGTACCTTTGGTAATGTGCTCTGCCACCGAACCAGTGTTCCTGTCCCCCACAAAACCTGCTCCTTAGAGTATCCCTCAGTGTCTGGCATGCCCTGTCTAACTGGATGTTGAAGAAGGAAATCAGGCTCTAGAAAGTCTTTCAGCCCCTTCCTCCAGAGGCTGCAACTCCTCGTCTCCTTGAGGGCACCTGGGTGAAGTTACCCACACAAACACAGCCTGCGCCGAAGCAGGAGGAGCTGAGAGAAAGTGGGAGAAGAGCAGAAGAAATCCTGGGCATCACATTCCTCATCCCAGGACTTTGCAAAGGCCACAGAGACTTCCCCCAGTTTTGCTCCGGGGAAACCAAGTGCCAGCTGGACCAGTCCCACCTGGGCCTGCCCACTCAGCCTCTGACTGCAGGTAAGTGGGTGAGCTAACCTGAGTGCCCAAAACAAGCCTCTTGCTGACAAAAGGCCTCGGGAGCCTGGCAAGGCTGTGTTGCCACACAGCACGCCATGGCTGGACTTGCAGGGAGAGCCAAGGATGCCCTGGCATGCCATCTCCCCCATCCCCCTGGGAAATTTTTATATTTAATTAGAAGAGAGTTAAGGAAAGAAAGAGGAGTGCACGTGTAGGAATAAACTGTCACCCGGGTAGCTGATTTCCTCCATGCAGGAGACAGAAGCAAAGGAACATTTAATCCTGCTGGCTGAGCACGGCCAAATTGAGATCTACAGGGACTTCTCTGTGCAAATGCCGTACGGCGACAAACAGCCTGGGTAACAGGATAAGCTTTATCTGAACAATCAGCCACTTCAGCGCAGCTTTCCAGGGCCACTGGCACTGGCCAGCGAGGGGTTGCCTCAGGACAACTCCTCCAGCCCGGCAGGAGAGTCAAGAAAAGGAGCTGCTGCAGAGCAGCCCGGGATATTGCTGGATTTGGGCGACTCAGCCAAAAATCCTCAGCGAGCTCCCCCTTTGCCTAGAAATTGGCCTGTTACCCAACTCCCTTGGCAAAACCCTTCTGCTTGCCACCCCGGCATGGGAGGCTGTGGCTGCCCGCTCCCTGCCCACCACCCAGCTGCACACCTACGCAGCCCACGTGCCCACTGGCACAGTGGCCCCTCGCAGATGAACACCGAACAGGGCTTTCAGCCGCCGGCAGCAGCCCTGCTGGCGACCCGCCTGCCTTCTGAGAGCTCTTGTGAGCACAGGGATATTAATGATGCTGCCTTTTGATATGCAAACGGAGCGCTCATTACGCCTCTCGCCCCACATCCTCTGAGCTGTTAATTAAAGAGTGTGCAGCAGGCAGAAAATTATCATCGTCGCCTGCAAAATAAACCAACAACGGTCGGATGGCTGCACCCCAACCCCCAAAGTATGTGCAGCAAGGCCCTGGAGGTAGCAGGACAGATGGACAGATGGACCCACGCTGCCCAGCGCTTGGGCAGGAGAACCCCACACCTCCCGCGCAGCCATGACCTGCAACGCCAAAAGCTGTGGCTAGGCCACAGTGCCTGCGTCGGGACCAGCCAGGTTGAGGGCAGCTGTGGCACGTAGGACAAATGCCCAGCTCCCGGGCTGCAAAAGCCCTGGTGCCACCTGCCAGCACCATGCTGCTCTTTGCCCAACCTCTCCCAGGCTCTAGGCAAGCAGGAGAGACGCCTTTCCATCAGCCCAGGGAGGGATGGCTTTCCTTTCCCCTTCCCCAGCCCCTGCCTGGATGCACACTGCTGGAAGCAGAGATGGGAACAGGTTATTTTAGCGCTGACCTTCATGGTGCTTCTGCTTCCTGGGGGAGAGGGAGACCTGGATCCACTGCAGCACTTTGCAGGGAGGGCAGCAGTGGCCAGGTGCCCTTGATAGTGAGCCCTGGAGAGCTGCTGCTGCAGCCCAGAGGCAAGGTTAGCAGGGCCAATGTTGCAAAACAAGCTGGTGCTTTGGCCTGGATGAGCCTTTCGGGGAGGGAGGGACAAGCTGAACGGGAGCCAGGTGGGCAAGGATGCCCTGATTGCTCACAAAAATGGGACTCCTCTCCCACCGCTGCCCTGCCAAGGGAAGGGGCTCTCCCAGGCCCTTTCCCAAACTACCTCTCGCCCTGCTCTGGAATCCCACCTTGCAAACAACCAGCAGCTTTTTGGGGCTCTGAATCCAGTCCTTGCAGACAGAAGCAAGTGCCTGCAGCAATCACGACAGATCAAAGGGAAGGGTGGGAATTGGAGCCCACGATTCCTTCTGCTCCGACTAAACGAGGAATCAAATTAACCTATTAGTGAGCTGAGTGGAAATCGCCCCGACCCACTTTCCCTCTTAGGTGGATTTGTGTTTAACCTGAGAGAGTGTGCTGGCCGCCGTCACTCCCAAGGGCTGCCTCTCCCCACTTTGCCAGACTAAAACCTCAGCTGTGACTCTCTAGTAGAGGATGAGGCTGCTGGAAACTCCAGGTCCCAGCACACAGCTTTCCTCCCTCCTCGTTGAACCAGAGAGGGGAGGATAGCAGTTCGCTCTCGGGCGGGTTTGGGCACATTTTGGGTGTCCCCTGTCCTTCCACAGATCCCTCATGGCTGAGAAGGGAGCTGCTTTGAGATACAGCACAGCCCTTCTCTAGACAGACACATTGGTTTTTTTCCCCTGCCATTTTTTTGGATACAGCCTGCATTTGTCTCTGCTGTTGGGAAACAAGGATACTGCAGAAATGAGACTCTCCCACTCACTCCTCTCACAGAGCCGGTTAGAAATGACAGAAACAGCAGGTGCCCTGTGGACAGTAATGGACTCACTGTCTCTCTTCGCACCCTATGAGCAGACAAGCATTGCCTGATTTGTAACCCTGTGGAAAAGGGAGAGCTCGCAGGCAGGAGGCAGACTCAGGAGCTGCCTGCTTTGGAGAGAGGCTGTTCCTTTGCACTTTTTTGCCCATCAAAATAAAAGCAAACCCCCACTTACAACTAAAGGTGTGCTACATGGGAGCAAACGCCACCTCTCCCTGCCCTCCTGGGACAGGCTTTAATTGCTGCTTGCCTGAGAAGGTGGTTCAGGCTCCCACCTCTTTCCTCTTCCCTTTTTCTTCCCCTCTTTCCAAGCCGATGGTGTTTCTGTACCCCGGGGAGGAGGACCCTCCGTGGCAGGAGAGTGCTCTCTGCAGCTGAGATGGGGATGCCAGGGCAGCTCAGCACTGTGGGGCAGACCCCAACCCCCATGTCTCCCACATCTCCAGCACCTGCAGTGAGAAGATGCTGGGAGTGGGCTCTAAGCAGCCCCTCGGGTATTTCTACTGCTCCCAGGTGCCATCGTCCCTGCAGGGACTTTGGAGGCACAGACTCCTTGGGGTCTGTGTGGAGAGATTATTTGTCACATTCTCCCCCCTGGGATTTCCTCCTGCCTCCACCGGTTGACGGTGCTTTGCCCCCCCGGGGTTCAGCATGAAGGGGGCCGGGGGAGCCGGCACGAGGGATTGCCAGCTCAGCTCTCTCCAGGGGCGGACAACAGCCGCTGCCTCCTGCAACCCCAACACCTCAGCTAACCTGGTAATGACAAATGTGGCAATGACTCACCCAGGGGTGGAGGTCACGGCAGCCTATTTCCCTGGGGGAGCAGTGGACACAGGATTCCTTCCTCTCCCACCCCATCCCGCTCTCTCAGGACAGGGACGAGGTGGAAGATGCAAAGGCAACTTAACCCAAGCAACTCTGCTTCTCCACCTCCTCCCCACCCCGCGGCCATGCCTCTCCCCCACACCCCAGCCTCCCGGGACCTTGCTGCAATGCCGAGGGTCTGTAACCCCTGCGTCAGTGGTTCTGCACGGCTCCAGCGACCGTGGGCTGCCCCTGCCCTTCAGCCTCCCTCCCGCTCCCCCTGCAAACAGTACCATCCATCTCCTCGTCTCAGGACTCACCCTGCCATCCATCACCGACTGCCTGAGCACATTATCCTTCACTTCTCCAGACAGCAGTCGAGGAAGGCAGCTGGGACAAGCAGTTACTCTGCTGAATCCCAGACGTGCTTGCACCTTGGCTCTGCGTGACTGTGCTGGGGGGCTGGAGCTTTGCTGATTCAAACTCTTCTAAGACCGACAAGGTCCATGGAACTGCCCTGCATCACGGGCACCACCTGGGATCCTTGGGGATAGAAGTTGTGGCAGACAGGACAGTCTGAATACCACCGCGCTGGACCACAGGCAGCTAAATTCATCCTCGTTGCCGTGTCCTGGCGCACACCCCCAGGGCTGCAGTATGGGTTATAAACTGCCAGGAGGGAGTGCGGTGCCCCATCTTTGCCCGAGGGCAGTGGGGAGACTGGGAGTGCCCAGCAGCCCAGCACAGGGGCACAGGCGTGTGAGAGAGGATGGGGCCGGTTTTTGCCCAGCGCTTGAATGGCTTTGCCTGAGACCATAAAGTTTCTGAGGCTGAAGCCTATTCCTTACTCTGGGATTTTTCTCAAATGCTGCTTCTCTTGAGTTTCTCTCCCACTCTTTGACTGTTTCCACTCCTTGAGGCAGGGGCTTTCGCCCACAGCATCCCTGCAGCCCCCAGTGCACCAGGGCTCAGCACTGCCCGCACTCCCAGTGCTGTTCCCCTGCAAACCCTGCCAGCAGCCGGGCACTGCATGGCTTTGCTGTACAGACCTCCTGCAGCGAGGTCAGCGCTGGAGCTGCCCTCCCGAGCCCCCGTGCCCGCAGCCACACTCACCAATCCCTCCTTCCTTGGCTGCCAGATCCCCCAGAGCAGCTCTAGCCCCTGCTGCCCCCTGTGTCGATGGATGCATGCTGTGGGGGGCAGAAGCGGGCAAACACATGCTGTTCTGCCACATGAGTACAGTAAAGAAATAATTACAACAGCATTTGCTCTGATTGATCCAGCATAAAAATGACAGCAGGGATATCCCAATACTTCCACCTCCGAGATTTCCACGATAACACCTCCTGTGCCAGCACCGTGGCAGGGATGTGCCCGCAGGGGAAGAGGTGGCTTTGCTATTTCAGAGCCTCAGCCATCACAGTGACATCCATCCTTGTTCTTTAGATGATAGGTATCAAGTGGGCCCAATTTGACTTCGTGCCAAAAATAAAATGGTCTTCTCTTCGGGTGTTCAGTGCAGGCACAGGACATGCTAAGCATTTGACTCACGCTGACCTGGTACTACAGACATGTTAACTAGGGGAAAAAAGATTTTGGAAGGCCTCTCGTGGTATATTATCTACGTCAAAAAAACAATTCTGATAAATATATGTTTTAATGTGAGTCGGTAGTAATAGGTGCTACAAATTTAAATACCTCACCACACACTCAGTACATAGCTATGCAGAAATATGAAGCACTTTGGATTAATATGCACTTAGTATAATGCGCCAGTATTTAGCTTATATTGAATTGCTGCATTTCTATGTGCATGCTAATATTAAATGTGCATCTACATGTTGACTGTGTAGGTCTAAGCAGATATTGAGACATCAATGCTGATCTAGAGCTTTAAATGTCCCTAAAGCAATATTTTTGAAGAAGCACCTTATGACCAGAGGGCTAAGAGGTGGTCAGGCCCTGCAGGCTCCTGTTTGTGGGTCCTGCTGTTTTGGAAGAGCAGGAAAGGATGAAGAGTCTTGGCTCTCAGATGATGCTTTTTGGGGTGACTTGACACTGTCCATCAGTGCAGAAGGCTCTCATCTGCTCGCCAGGGTTGAGCAGAGCTGGGAGTGGAGCTCTGCCGCCCTCGTGGTGCATCCCGAGGGACCGACTCACCCACATCCCCTCTGAGCAGCTCCCTCCCCGGGACAGACCTCTCAGCCAGCACGTCCTGGCTGCCGCTTAGCTCCGAGGTGCCGGTGAGTCACTGGTGTCACGTGAAGAGTAGAGTCCTCTAGAGATGTCACCCGGTCCTCACTGCTGCTCTGCCCACAGCAGCCTGGGGAGAGGCCATGCCACATGCACCCCCCACGGCACGCGGCTCCCCGGCAGCTTGCTGACACTTGATTCCCCCAGGAGTTTTGTTCAGGCTGATGTGAAAGCTTTCCATTTCCTTCCAAGGGACCATTCTGCAGCCTCGGACCTGGGATTACAAGGCAGCTTCCCACCTGCTTTCACCCCTTTCTCTCTAGCTTCATACCTCTTCTCCCTCCTCCCCTGGGTATTTGCACCCTGCCACCCTGTCTCCATCTAGCCAAGCCAGACATGAGGCTCTTTTAGTCTCTCTTCACACACAAGCTTTCCAGCCTGTTCTCCTGTTTTTTCTACAAACTGCCCCGGTCTCTCTCTGGCAACCCGCCCTAGGCTGGGTGCGGTGCCCCAGGACACTGGTGGGGCTCTCCAGAGGTGCATATTGCCCATCCATTGCCTCAGCCATGCCAAGGACGTGCCCAACCTCAAATCCTGCTCTCAGTTTCAACCTGCAGCTTCTACCCCTGCTCCCGAGCAAGACATGAAGCATGGCCACCATGCCAACCAGGAGTTGTCCCTTCCTGTGCTTCACCCTACCCTCCTGGCAGCAAGAGGCCCACTTTCCCCACACAGTTCACCATCCTGGGAACTGGGCCTGGTGGCACTATTTGAGAAGAAAAAGCCCAGAGATGTCGTGGCATCCTCCATCCTTGGAGTTTTGCAAGACCCAACTGGATAAAGCCCTGAGCAACCCGGTCTGACCCCATAGCTGACCCTGCTTTGAGCAGGTTGGACTTGAGACCTCCTGAGGTCCCTCTTCCAGCCTGAGTTTTCCTGTGGCCCTAACGCCCTGCCCCCCCC
>NW_008795128.1:4850995-4859030 GCF_000699145.1 Aptenodytes forsteri
CCCCCATACTTTAGGGGTGGCCCCAGACCTTTCCCAGGCTAAATTCTGCTTGGGCTCAGGTTGGTGGTGGCATATTCTTTGAAGGTCTCCTCTCACAGCCAGAAACAGCCACTTGTGCCAGCCTCCCTCCTCCATGCCATAGCCCGCTCACAGGGTGTGCACAGGGGCTCCGTCCATTGCAGACCCCCCCAACCTTACCACCTCCCTGGGGGAGCCCCTCTCGCCCCACCAGTGCCATGCTCCGACCACGGTGCTGATGAGTCAGAGCTCATTCAGCAGAGAGGGGAGGCACACATCCTCTGTTGGGGGAGCTGAATAAAACGGGCAGAAAAAGCACTAAAGCCTTTGCCACTTGTTTATGGCTGACAAATTAGGTTTTCATTAAGTTTTTGACATGCCTGGCTTGTCGGCTCTGCTCAGAGTGCGGCTGGAGCAGACAGCACAGGGCGGAGAGGGGAGAGCGGAGGGGGCAGCAGGGATAGGCGACATCGCGCCAGAGCAGATGTCGTGCCTGTGCCTGTGAATGTTGGATGCAACTCCACCATCAGGAGGCTCAGGCTGCCCCAGCTCGGGGGGAAAGCAATGAGCCTTCTCACCTGCCACGCCCAGAACTTCAGGGGGCTTCTGCTTCAGGGGAGGAGGAAGAGGGTACGTGTTTCCAGCAGTCACTGGGCAATCCACATGCTTTCCCGCAGCACTAGCATCTCCAGCCAGGTCCAGCTAGATGCCTGGTTTTGTCCCTTCCCTTGGGAGCCACGGACACAATCCTTTGCAGAGTGGAGTGGCTTCCCAGTCCCACCTCTTCATCTGGCAAAGGTGGTGGCTACAGTCCATCCCCATGAGTGCCTGAAATCGCTGCCTAGCTCCCCTCTGCCTCCCCAGAAGGCTGCAGGTGGTCAGCAGAAACCCTGACTCTGCAGGCACCATGGTGGTCTCTGATTCCATCCCCAGGAGGTCACAGGAGGGGTCTCTGAGTCCCGGAGTAGCATGTGGGCAGGAGAAAGCCATAGTGAAATGGGATGGTGTCCAATGCCCTCCTGGGAAAGGGCAGTTTCATCAAACCCAAAATATCCCCCCTCGGCTCTCACGAAATTGCTGCCAGTTCTGGACCGGCTCTAGTGGGAAGGGGGTGGATTGTAGATGAGGTACAGGCAGCTCAGAGGAGGTTGTTTAAACTACAGCAGGCACAGAACTGCTGTAGTTTACACTGGAGACTACATCCAGGCTTTCATCTACCCGTACTCATGGTTTTGAGGTGTATTCTTGCTTGCAGGGGTCAGCAGGGTGAGCGTTTTCAAAGGGAAGTGAAGGGATGGCGAAAAGCAGCATCCCCGGCTGGGAGGAAAGAGCAGCTTTTGTGGAAGTCATGCAAGGACAGAAATCAATACAGCTCTAAAACAGGCAGGACAAAAGAACAAGTGGAAAAAGCAAGTGGCCCACCAAAATCAAACCAGAAGGTGCAAGCAAGGAGCTTGAAAACTGCCTGGGACAGCAGGAGAAGCCACTGAGGAAGAACAAGAATAGAGTCAGAGCCTGAAACATGTGGGGCTACAAAAGGGCTCAAGACATAAAACTTCCAGTATTGAGTCCCCACGGTGTTCTGATGCAGAGTTCAAGCCCATCTGGGGAGCCAGCAAGGCCCCCGGTGCCCCAGCTGGCCTCTCGCGATGATGCCTCCTCCTCCATCTGTGACCCTGTCTTCCTTCCGGCTCCACTGCATGACATCTAACCACGCTCTTCAGGGAAGGATCAGGCCCTGAGACAGTCCCGAGACGTGCTGCTGGGTGCTGTAAGAACAGTGCACAAACATGAATCTCTACTGGCATTCACTTGTGCAGCCCATGAGCCTTTCCCGTGGCCATCTCATACAGGAGCCAGGCAGCACCTGTGCAGAGCGCAAGAGTCCTGGCCCAGAGACCCTGCCTGCTCACTGGTTCTGGCCTGAGAGGCTCCAGGGCATCTTCTCGCCCTCCTCTGGAGAGACCAGCCAGTGTCCCTGCCCCAGCCAGTGCCCTTGCCTGTTCCTGTCCCCGTGCCGGGTCAGCAGCCTGGGGATCATCTCTAGCGTTACGCCTGGAGGAGAAGCAGCACCGACATGCAGGCTCAGCAGAAGAGGTGCCCCACAGGGACAAGAGCTGCTCCCCTGTCCCCTTCTCCAGCAGAGCTATCAGAGCAGCCACCGCTGGAGGCTGAAAAGCTGCAGCCAGGAGTGTGGGCAAGCCCTGAGCAGGGGCAGGGGGAACACGAGGTGGGCAGGAGGGCTCAGGGAGCTGGGTGACCTTGGAAGGCACCTGTTGAATCTGTATCATAAAACTAATCTGGGATTTCGATGCTCAGATACCAACAGCAGCAGCCACAGATACCCAGAGCAGGCAGCCTGCAGCAAACACCCCAGTGCACCCCAGCTGGCATGCCTCGGCCCCGTGCCATGGTGCTGTGGGCTCTTTGGCTGCCTGGTGCCCACCTCCAGCTCTCACATGGCCTTCGTGTCCCCATGGGACCATCTTGGACTCCCTATTGGCATCTCAGCCAAAGCCCCAACCCTCCACCCTCCTCCCCAGCCCGGTTTGAGGGGGAAGGCCACAGATACCGAGCAACCTGCATGCCCAGGAGCAGAGGGAACTGCAACACCGGGGTGACGGGGCTGGGGTGGGAGATGCCCCCGGGTTTGTAGGAGGGGACCCTGACTCCCAGGGACCCCAAGCATGCTGCCTGCAGCCTGCTTATCTCCGCTGCCTGTGCTCGCAGGCAGGGCCGCCACAGCTATGCCGGTCCCGGCTCCCTGAAAAGGCTCATTGTCAGCAGCGGTGGAGGCAGGGACACAGGCGGCATTGAGGGCGGCCCTGACCTCCCAGGCCCCCATGAAAAGGCTGGTTTGTAACGCTGCCCACAGCCAGGAGCTGCAGGAGGACAAGGGACTCAGCATGCGCTTCTGGAGCTCCCAAAAAAGAGAGGCCTCTGCACTTACCCTCTTACCCACTTCTCGCCCCGCCCCATCACACCGGCACAGACTTGCATCTCTTTGGGCTCCCCAGACCCGACTTTCTCGAGCAAGCCCAGCCCCAGCCCCTTGGGGTGATGCTGCAGGTCTGCTCAGGATGGCCACCACCACCCCAACCCTTCTCAAAGCAGCTGCTGGGCGCTCCCCGTGCTCTCTGCTCTCCCTGTCCTTGGGACAGAGCTGAGCGGGACCCAGCCCGGCTGGGGAGGGAGCAGTGGCAGGACTCCAGCTCTGCCTGGCCCTCCCACAGCCACCAGTAAACATGCAAAACAGAGGAAGGAAGGACACCTGCCCGGGGAAGCTGGCCCCAAGACCTCCGGCGACAGCAGCCGGCACCTGCAGCCACGCGGAGCCAGCTGCCCCAGGCTGGGCTGTACCCTGCAAGGGACAGCAGTGTGCTGGAGGCAAAGCCTCCTGGCATCTCCTGGCCCACAGCACCCAAGAGGTGCGTAAAAGGAAAAATTACTTCTGTGGTGACCTGGCTGTGTAACCTGTCAGATGGCGAACAACTTTTTCTCTCCTGAGCACAGAGCCAGGAGGCTTTTGCCAGCCACATGTGCAGTGTGGGGGGGGTCGGGGCAGGGTGAAGCAGCAGCTCCCCACCTTTGCCAGCACAGACCTGGCGGGGAGTGGGCTCACCCCCTTCCCTCCCAGGGTGGCCCTGAGCGCTGGCAAGGAGGTGTGCATGCCCATCAGTGGGGCAGCTGTTTCTCTGTCTTGCGACTGCCATGGTGGTTTGGGGAGGGGGCACGGGGCTGGTACCCAGCAGGGCTCACTGTGGGGGGTTTCAGGGCACAGCTTTCTGCACCCTGTGAGCAGCGGCTGGAGGAGACAGGGTGTCCTTGGGAATGGATAGGGGACCCATCTGTCCTCAGAGAGACAGGCAGATGCTCAGGGTGCTTTCCGGGCGCACAGCGTGAATGGCTCTAACTCGCGTGTATCTTGGGTGCTTACGGGCTCCTGCGGAGACTTTGTGAACTTTGGGCAATTTAAGATGAAATGAGAGACTCCACCGATGCCTCCTGCTTCCCCAGGGACTTAATGAGGGCTAATTCGAGGCTCTGCAGAAGTGTAACACTCACATCAAAAGGGCCGGGGAGGCACGGCGGGTGCTGTGCCTGCTGTTGGTGTATGTCACACCTGGCTCTCCGGCAGAGGCATGGCTCCCGGATGCATGGAACACCGCTGCCCCGGGCCCTTTGCCACAGCCCTTGCCTCTTCAGGTCAGGGCTGGGGGTACAGCGGGTCCTGTTGCCTCCTGCTGCTCCGTGGCCAGGCAGGCAGCCCCTTCCCGTTCCCTCACGCCCCTTTGGCAGCCGTGCCCCTCGCCATGTGTGATCCCCTGAGTCGGGGTAGAGGCATAACTATGTCAGGACAGGGCTACAGCCCTCTGGCCAGACTTTTCTCGAGTCTTAAGCACTGCAAACAGGATCCAGCAGCCTCCCCATCTTCCCTGGGGCCTGGCCAGTTCCTCCCAAGGTCCCCCTGCTCTGGGGGGATCCCTATCAGATGTGGTGGCCATGGCCATATCAACATCAGAGCAACTTAAAAAAATCCCAAAACATTGCAAGTAACAATAAGAACAACCAGCACCACACAAACTTTAACACCTCGCATCCTTCTTTTTCTGAAATGGGAAGTTAACTGGACCCAAAACCCCAGGGTATTGGGACAGACCTGCCCCGAGGCTCCTCCGTGCCCAGGATCCCGGCCTTGGGCAGCTAGCAAGGAGGGGTTCTCATTTCTCCCTACAGGCAGGACACCTGGCATCCAGGCCTAGCAGGTGGCAGGCTGTTCTCCTTCTCAGCCCTTGCAGAGGCTTTTAATGGAAATATTAAGACTGGTATGAATGATGGACAAATGCAAGCTCATGTGTGTATGCACTGGGGAGACAGCAGAACGAGGGCTAAAAGAACCGGTATTCATAACCAAGGATGTGTTTCCAGTTAATGAAGCTGAGCACTACCAAGCCCAGGTCTGATAAGCCCCAGCACAGATGCTGTATTAGCAGAAGACACCAGAGTGCTATTACTTTCTGTTAACCCAGAAGGAACAGAGTTGCAAAAGACACCTCCAAACAGACAGACAAGACCAGTCCAAAAATCTAGTTCATCATTGTCCAGCAAGAGGAATGCAGGAGACACAGGGAGGACCCAGTGACCAGCATCCCCTGTCCTCTGCATCATGGGAGAGAGATCCTGGAGATCCCTGGGGCACACGCATCTTTGTGTTTGCACATATGGGAGCATGAATGGGTAAAACCAACTTGCTTAGAAACTTTATACAATAAAGTCACCTTCCCCTTCCCCAAGATCTCACTTTGCTACACCATGAGTAAAAAAACCCCACTCTTCAGCCACTTACAGAAGTTTTCAAGACACACAGGTGTATGAACGCAGAGCACCTTACCCCGGCACTGCACGGAGGTGGCACGCACGGCTGGCTCTGACAGCCCTGTCATTCGTTATGGGATCAAAGCAACCACATACCTGATGCCACCAAGCAGCCCTCAGAAATAGTTTCCTGAGGGTTTTCCTACCTGCCTGAGCCAGCTGGGGTGGCTGGCTGGGTCCGGTGGGGGAGGCAGTGGCACAGGACTTGTCAGGGGGGTTTGCCCCAAAGACAGACTGCTATTTAACCAGACTTTTAATCTCTGGTTTTTTACTGACACTTTCACAAACCTCTCTTTTTTCACTCCAGTGAAACATGGAGTCTCTTAGTAAATAGCCACCCAACCCCTCTGTAAATTTACAATATGTGAATGATTTTTCTTAAAAATACCAGAATCAGCATTAAAGTTACTACTGTATTTTGAACTCCCAAGAAAATGGGACTACGAAAGATAAAGGCCACATAAAAGTGTTGACTTGGCTACAGTGTGATTTATGGGGCATGTTTAACACCATGAAGCCTGATGTACACTTTTAGAGAAGAAAACAAAAATACAATGATACGTGAAAGTCCAATACGGCTTTTGATGCTGGCTTTGGGTCTCCATCAGCAGGTGATTTTCCTGTTAACCTCACCTCAAGGGAGGTGGAAACAAGCCTGGGAGGGATGAATGTGGTTGGGGGCTGAGCAGCGAGGCTGGAGGAGAACTGCACTGCGTCTCATTTACGTTGTTTTCTGTGCTCGGAGTAACGCAGACCCCAGGAGCTTGTAAGGGTTGACCTTGTCCTGGGGGGTTTCTTGGGAGTAAACCGGGATGCTAAGACAGCCATCAGCCCAGGCTGGTGACAAAGGTGTGGGGATCATGGTGGGCTAATTGCTTGTAGGTGTGCCAAGCCAAGGTATGGTCTCCTGTGATCAGTCCTGGGATGCTCTCTGACTTGTGGGATCCGTGTTTCCAAACAGACATCGGGCAGGCTGGAGAGACTGGCAAGAATGATGAAAAGCCCAGAAATCCCCGCTTTGTCGTGAGAGATAAAGAAGTTTAGTCTATTTAACTTCTCAGAGAGAAGGTTAAGAGGTGCCTTGATCATGATCTATTAATACCTACACCGGAGAAATAGTTCAGATAGTAGATAGCTCTTTAATCTAATAGGCAAAGGCATAATGCGATCCAGTGGCTGGAAGCCAAAACTCAACATCTCCAGACTGGAAATAAGGGGCACGTTTCACTGTCAGGCACATCAAGCTCTGGAACAACTCACCCACAGCAGTGACGGTAACTCTCCTGAGATGAAGGCGCCCCGCCGACGGCTCTGATGCAGAAATTATTGGGTACAAGGCTAGCCTGTCGCCCGCAGGGGCAAGGTTGAACAGTCACAACGACTATTTGGCCCTTAAACTCTGGGATTTTACAAATGGATAGTTGATCGTCTTTATTTTTGTACAGAGGAGGACAATCTCTCTTCTCCCCCCAGCAATTTAAAACTGCTCTGTAGCCACGATGCTGTAAGTATACCAAAGTAACAGCATAACACTGAGACGGTTACTTTTGCCCTCATTCATTTCCTTTACGTTATGTGTTATATCGACTTGTCGTGGCTCTTTGAAAGGCAAACCAAAAAGGAGTGAAAGGCTGGGGTAAATAAACACATCCTTGGCTACATTACCAGTCCTGCACACAGGGAGTTTATAGGCTCCTCAAGAGACGGGATTATAGCATGAGCTGTTTATCACTGCTTCTGAACTACAGAAGGACATCAAGCCTAAAGTCTTTTGTTAAAGCTTCTACATGATGGCCAATGACAGAGGACGTTTTCTGAAAGTCAAGCATCCCCAAAATATTCCAGACTCCGTCCCTTAAGATCAAGGTGTCCAAAAATCACTCTGTGAGACATCTCGGCTGGTACTCCTACTGGGCTTAGGAATGATTTCGGTAACCCCGCTGGCGCCGTGCACCAGCCAGCTCTGGCAGACTTTTGAAACTGCTCACGGGGAGGCTTGCACCCCACAACCCTGCAAAGGGAGCCACAGAGCAGGGGAGAGGCAGCAGCAGCCCCCGCTTCGGCACAGCCCTCCCGCTGCTCCCACCCTGCTGCAATGCCCCTACAGTAGCCAAGCTGCTGCCGAGCGGCTGCCAGTGAGCGAAACAGCAGCTCTTTCTCTGCGACATACCTCACGATCCTCTGCGCATACTTGGCCCGCGGGGCAGCCGCAAAGTTTTTATCATCTCGGCTTCGCAGCATGGAAAGTCTCGGCCAGGCGGGGAGGGGACCTCCATTGCCACCGTGTCCTGGTTTCGGCAGGGATAGAGTTAATTTCCTTCCTAGTAGCCGGTACAGTGCTGTGTTTTGGATTTAGGGTGAGAACAATGTTGATGATAACGCACGGATGTTTTAGTTGTTGCTAGGTAGTGCTTACACTAGTCAAGGACTTTTCAGCTTCCCATGCTCTACCGACTGAGAAGGCTGGAGGTGCACAAGAAGCTGGGAGGGGGCACAGCCAAACTGGCCAAAGGGACATTCCATACCATGTGACGTCATGCTCAGTATATAAAGCTGGGGGAAGAAGAAGGAAGGGGGGAAACATTCGGAGTGATGGCGTTTGTCTTCCCAAGTCACCGTTACCCGTGATGGAGCCCTGCTT
>NW_008795128.1:4862099-4865265 GCF_000699145.1 Aptenodytes forsteri
GGGTGAGCGAGCGGCTGTGTGGTGCTTAGTTGCCGGCTGAGGTTAAACCACGACACACCGGGAGCCAGCCGGAGCGGCACACCGGCACTGCAGCCCAGGGAGAGCCTCCTCTCCTCTGGCAGAAAATCCGTAGCGTGCAGGTGGGTTTACAAACGCCACAGTACAATCTGACACAGGCTTTCAAAATGCCGTGCTTAGCACACAAATAGTATTTTCTATTAGTCTGCCTTTAAATTTATGTGCCTTAATACATTGCTCTTTATGTTAACGGCGTTTCGCAAGATGTACGGGGGATGTAACGTGGCCAGTTTACTGTGAGAATCGTAACTTTGCTCCCGACTGCATTTTGAGTGATTAGAACAGTAACCTTCATATCACCTTAACAGCCACATTGGTATTTTACTACATATATTCCCAAGCAGATTATGTTGTTAAGGTAGATTTTTTGAACCATAACTCAAGAGGAGAAAGTACAAAGCCTTCGCAGAAATCTGTTGCTGGAGAGCATGGAAATTGGACGCCTTCAAACCGCATTTGGGCTCAAATGAAAATTTTAAAAAGTGAGCTTTTTTGACTCTCCAAGTCACCAGCAGCCTCTCTGCTCTCCCGCCTAGAGCCACGCAGGGGAAAAATGATGCCTTTTAAACAGAGGCAAATTTTCTTTATGAGGGTGAGGTACAGCCACAGCAGTCCTTGCCTCTGAAAGGCAAACTGACCACAAACACACACCATGGAGCCTAATTAATATTTTAATACTCACTGGTCAGAGGTACAGAGCTATAATACGTAAACTTTCAAACCAACAGCATCTCTCTAGATTAATGCTTAAAATACCAGGGAGCATCAGAAAATGTGATCATGCCTAGCTGAAATTACCAGAAGTGTCTGTTTGTCCTTCAACCCTGCTTTTATTCCTCATTTTTTGCATCGTTCTCTCAAACCTCTTCCCTTCATACGAGACAGCCTCTACGGCCACATTACCTTGAGTGCCCTGGGTTCAATATCACCATTTTAAGCCCAGGTGTTGTGTAGACACTCAATGAGCATCCCTGGTGTTTGGAAGTTCTCCAGGCACCCGTGCCAGTCCCGCAGGTGGGGGGACAAACCCCAGCACCAGGAGGTAAGTATCCAAGTAGCTCCAGGATTACTCCAAGTTGTGGGGCAACCTGGATTTTTGCAGATGGACTTTGGAGATGTCTCAGTGCCCAGACTGTTTCTGGGCTGGTGTTTGAGAGAGGAGCAAATCCTTACTCTTTGGAAAGACTGGGAAGCATGCAGGTGCCTGTCTGCTCTCGTATTCTTACCGTGAGCCCCTTGATTTCCTCCTGGCACCGGTCCCTAGGCTGGTTTATGCCCCGCTTGGCCAAACTCCTTGAAATCCTGCCATTCCTGCACTTCCAGCGCCTTGGCCCCCAGTGGGAGTGGAGCACAGCCATGGCCGCAGGCCAGCTGGACGCCCGCACCCAGGTCCTCCCCACCTCTCTCTGGCGGTGCCGAGCAAGTGCGAGCATACATCAGGCACGCATCATGGGCACCTGGAGCTGCCGAAAGCCTGTGTGCCACATGAGGTCACCTGTGCCATGGA
Organism: Aptenodytes forsteri; assembly: GCF_000699145.1. NCBI lineage: Eukaryota > Metazoa > Chordata > Aves > Sphenisciformes > Spheniscidae > Aptenodytes > Aptenodytes forsteri. The sequence continues at coordinate 4,863,685 of NW_008795128.1, forward strand.
AGATGTATCAGCAGCTTGTGTTGGTGGAAGGGGATGGCCTGAGCAGGCGCATCACCTGAGGAACACTGATGATGGAAACCCCAGGGCCATCGGCATGTTTCCAGCAGCAGCCGACGGTACGGCTCTTCCCCAGCTCCAAGAAGAGAGTCAGGACAGCCAGGAGCCTCAGTCCTCGTCCTTCGCAAGGTGTAGGAAAATAGGCATGAGAGAGAGTGGCTTCGGGGCTTTCTCACTCAAAACAGGGATACACCAATGCAATAGCACTGTATAACAAATGCTACGATGGGGAGCTGTTGCTATGGTGAGGGAAATAATATTTAAGCACCAACTGTTTATAAATATATAATCCCTACAAAGTTTTCTAAAATTAGATTAAGGGGGCTAGGGCTGTCAGGAAATTGTAGAAGACTTGAGAAATACCAGTATTTTTGGACACACAAGATCTGGGTACTCCTAAAACAGCAAATGCAGGTCCAAAATGCTAAACGTCAAAAGTGACAACTCTGCTGTTGCGCTTCCTGAGATTTAAAGGCAACCTCACAGCCCTGAACTCGCTGTCGCAGCCTGGCAGGCCTCTGAGAGTGGAGGCGAGACCAGCATTCCCAGGGATTTATTTTTCTCTCGACACAATTGCAGCTCAGGGACCTGGGCTCCGCTGTTTCTCGTAGCCCGCTCATTGCCGAGCGAAGTTGTTCTGAGCTGCTGCTGAACGTGCTGGTACCGTGACCCCACAATTACACTTTGCGAATCTTAGAGTTGGAGGTGAAGATTTGGAAATCCCTGAGCTGGGGAGGCAGCTCCCTGCAGAGCGCAGGGGGTTGTCAGGAGCTGGGTGTTTCTCACATGAACGTACGAAGAAAACTGCTGTGATCCCTTATAGTGCCCAGGCAGCACCAAACCTGCACAAAGTAAAACGGGGATATAAAAAATGAATATCCATTGTAGCATCCCCAGAATCATAAGCTGGCTCTCGTTCGCAGCTGCCATTTCAGCGGAGGTGCAGTTAAAGTGCTAAAAACGCAGCTTAGTTGGCAAGCGCTGGACAAAAGGGAAACATTCAAAGTTGCCAAAAGTCGATGTCCAACCCGTTTCGAGGGGTCGAACAGAAGCAGAACGCGGGAGGAGTGTGGCCATCAGACCGCAGCCGCTTCGACAGCCCCGACACTCTCCCGTGTTTCATTTCCTCTGCCCCATCCCACCTTCCCAGGCGGTCAGGACGGCACCTTCCCGCCTCATCCGTCAGTACTCCTGCACTGCCGAGGATGGTTTTGGTCCCTGCCCGCGGCGGTGAGCCCTGGCTGTGGCAGCGCAGGGAGGATTCCTGGCGTTGGAGAACCAGTCCCCATGACAATATTTTTTCTGATGAGCAAAGGCCACCGGAAAATGAGCGAATAAATGCACACGGCCATCGCTACCAAACCCGGCTGGGCGCCGGGGGGGCTGCTTGCGCCCCAGCACCGGGGCCTGGGGAGGGTGGCAGGCACCCACCGCCCCGCATCCAACCCCCGTCTGCGGGGTGGCCTGACCCGGTCCCCAGGGATCCCCGTGCCCCCTGCCAACACCCAGCGGGGGGGGGGCACG
>NW_008795128.1:4866173-4936929 GCF_000699145.1 Aptenodytes forsteri
GGGCCCGGGGACTGCCTTAGCGGGGCGGGGGCGGTAGCCCTGGCCCCCGAGACCCGGCGCGGGGAACGAGCTGCGGCGAAACTTTGGCTGTTGTTGGGTGAGGAGCTGCCGCCTGGAACAAGTGAGTAAGTCCCCGGTGGCACAGGGGAGGCCAGATGCCCTGCCCGGTCGTGTGAGCTGCGCCAGCCGGCGGAGCAAATGCCCCTGCATTTGCTGACAGACCTTAAAGTGGTCTGATAAACCTGCCGTGAGGACGCAGGCTGGCGAGAAGACCTCGCAGAACAGGGTCGAAGCACGCCATGGCATGGAACAGTCCTACAGGAAAGCTGCACGGTTCAAGGTTTGGGCTTGTGACGCGGCCGTAGGCTGGGTACGTTGCAAAGAGAGTGTTTCGAGGTGGTGAATGAGTGCGTTCATCCCAAAAGAGCCTTCCAGCTCCTGCCAGGGGAGCGCTCCAGGAGGGAGCGAGCATGCACAAACAGGCTGGTGGATGGCTCAGGGGAAGGTGGAGAGCACAAAAAAATTGTATCGGGTTTACCGAGGCATTCACATCCTCGGGAAGAGCCAGATGCAGTTCAGCAGATGAGGGATAAACAGGCACAGGTGGATATTGCGATAAGAAAACGCTGGGACTGGCTGGGGTTGGTATTACTTGATAGTGATTAATTAACTCAAGACGTGTATGCTGAGTGCCAGTAGGGAAAAACCGAACCCCCTGTTGAAAGCTCTGTGATGATATAAGTGCTGGTCAAAGCGGGCAGTAATCCTCTGGTGGTAAAGGATCTCTCAGTCCCTCTGAAATGCAGAGGGGATGGGCAGAGATAGGGGAGTGGGGGGCATGCCAGGAGTGGCTTTGAGCACTGGGGTCCTGTGCCTTATCATTAGAAAAGTGCCCCAGGAGGTGATGCATGCAAGAGCAGAGCGAGTCTGGGTCTTTATGGGCACAAAGCACCTCCACTTGGTGTACAGTGCGGTGCTCGCCTGAGGAAGGTGGTGGGCACGAGTCCCCAGCTGGCATTTGAAGCTGTGACTGTAGGGAAGCTCTAGTGTTGTACAGCTGAAGAGGAGACGAGGCTGAAGGCTCACTCCTACCCCATCAGGATCTCATGTTGGTGGGCCTTGCTGGGGCGGAGGCTTGGGGACAGAGACCAGCCCTGCTCACACGTCTGTTGCGGTACCCAAAATCAGGTAGCGCCTGTGGTGAGGGGAAAGGGGGGCTGCTCGGCGCTGCTTTTCTCAGCAGTCCCCCTTTCCCCTGGGGAGCGGCGGGGTGCAGCCTGCCTGTGCCCAGGGTGGCTGGGCCACAGGTGTGCTCAGTGCCTGCCTGGATTCGCAGGGCCACCAGCATGACTAAGCCACTGCGACCAAGTGGGATGCTCGTCGTTAAACCCCGTCAGGAGTCCATCTTCCCCGCCTCAGTGGCTACAACATGTTGTTTTATGAGATAAAGTCTTTGCTCAGTGGGAGGATGCTGGGAAGCGGCAGGGCCCGTGCCAGTGGGTCCCTGGCCGAGAGTTGTTTTGCAACCCTGCAACTTAATTTCCATGCCTGGGCGGTGAGGTGGGGGGAATGGGGCCGCAGGAGCCAGGCTGGCTGCACAGGGAGGCACTGCAGGGCGCTGGCTGCAGCTCCCACCTCCCTGACCAGCCCTCCAACAAACTGCTCTGCCCTGGGCAGGGCACCCAGGGGTGTTGCTTGCCAGGCAGGGGACAGGGGTGCGGGGCTGAGCAGCCGCTGAAGTTGGTGCTGCAAATTCCGTGGGTGACTATGCACGCGTGGGTCTCCTCCTGGGGGAGATGAGGGGTTGTCTGCAATGAGGCACATTTTGGGATGTGTCCCCCAGCAAGCGTGCTGCAGCGATGCCTTCCAAGTGCTGCAGTTGCACTTGTGTCAGGAGAGGGGTTTTGCCTTACAACTCCCGGCGTGGGCTTCGCCTCACGCAGGGTGTGCCCGCATGCCCCTCTGCGCTGGTGCGAGCGTGCCCGAGCATGCAGGCAGGCAGCCCTGCCCGGTCCCTATGCTCACCCACCCCTCTTCCTCACACCGAGACCCCGGCACCTCCCCAGGCGTTTGCTGCTCACAGTTGTGTTTTCCAGCTGGTCCCAAAGTCCTGAGTCACTCTGCCGTTTCCATGGAAACAGCCTTGCTGGCGGGAATCAGTTTTGGGGGTAGAGGGTGCCAGTAGCTGGACTGGGACCAGGCAGGCCCCGGGGAGGGCTTGTGGGGCACAGGTGCTCCTCTGGCGCATCGCTCTGGCTTCGGGGCTTGTGCCAGGGCCGGACCAGGCACCTGCGTTGCACAGACCCTCACACCTTCTTCCACTCCCTTTTCCCTTCCTCCCTGCCACGGGGAAATGCAGAAGGATTTCCCTAGCAGTGGTGAGGGAGCCCAGGATGAGCCCAGCCAGACCGAGGGCACAACTTCTGGGGAGCTGTCAAGAGAAGGGGACGGCTTGGAAGGCAGCCGAAAAGAGCAGGTTTTTTTGACTGCCCTGTGAGAGAGCCTTGGAAACACAGCAATGACAGTATCAGTTACTGCAAGGTCTCCTGCCTAAATCTGTCATCACCCCCCCAAGTTGCCCAAACATGGTCACCTCCAGGGAGCAGCAAGGGAACCTGCAAGGAAGGCTTGCAGCAGGAGGCAGGGCAGCCACACTCCTTGAGATGCTGTGGGAGCCCCCCATGAGAACAAGCTTTGGCAAATCCCGAGCACTGCCCTGTGTAGCACCTGGCAGCTTTTGGAGGGGAGAAGATGTGTGAGTCGCATCGATCCCTGCAGCAGCCCCACCGAGACCAGGCTGCCTAGTGCCTGAGCTCAGCTGCCAGCGCAGCCTCTGATGCTGTGGTCCTGCTGCGAAGCTCTAAAAGCAGGTCATTCCCATCAAACCTGGGAAGACCGTCCCCGAAGTAGGAGTCCACCGCTCAGCATCTCCTCCCGGGCCTCTGCTGTGCTGCGGCTGGCCAGCCACCCTTGCTGCTCCCCGCGCCGGTGACTCATGGATGCCATTCAGCTTAATTCATCACCTCCGATCTCCCGGTGCTCCTGGGCTGTCTTGCTGGCTTCTCGCCTGCTCATCCTCCCTGGAGCAGCGCTGGGAGTCAGGGGAGGAGGAGGAGAAAGGCAGGTGATTATGCACCCACTGCTGTTTCGTGGGTGTGCGGGGTGGTGGAGGCTGCACTGCCTGCGCCCATCCTCTCCCTTCCTCTGGGCTCAAGGCTGTGGGAAGTGGGGCAGGGGAGAGGAAAGGCTCAGCACCTTCCTCTTCCCACAGACAATGCTCCTGTCCCCGTTCCAGGCACCAGATGGCCTCCTGCAGTGCTCGGAGCTGGTTGTTGGATGCCATGCATCCCTCGTGGACAGCCTGGTCCTGATGTGACTGCAGGCAGCCGGACGGAGATGCGGGCAAGGCAGTGGAGCACAGTCTGGCATGCTGTGACCAGAAAGGAACCCCTTTCCTTTTTCAAGGGTCAGGGAAGGGGCAGTGGTGATCCCAGCACAGCACAAAAAAGAGCCCATGTGCCTTCTTGCAGGCCCCTTGCAGTGCCAGCAGCGCTGGGGGCTGGAAGGTACCAGTGATTTATCCCCACCCCAGCTCTCCATCTCGTAGCCCCAGCTGTCTGGAGGGACCTACCAGACTCAGCTCCCGCCCTTGGGCTGCATTTTCTCATCGTCTTTGGTGGAGCTGAGCTGGAGACAGAGCAGAGGGAGATTGCGGCTGGGAACACTTTACAGCATGGAAACAGCTGTGAGGCCAGCATTTCGGATGACGCCCATGGTCACAGCATCCCACAGTCTAGGGCTGAGTAGCCATAACAGTACACAGCTCACACAGGACTCTCACATAGAGCCCCACATGGGCACGACCCTTGCTCCAGCTGCTGGTCTGGACTGCTGGCCCCTGTATCGGTACCTGAAGAGGAGCAGGCCAATTTAAGAAGAAGGTCCCCCCCGGACAGGGATGGGAGAGCAAGTGGCTATCCTGCTGCGCATGTGTGTAGGAGACATCCTCCTGCAGCATGTCCACTGCAGCTGCTGTTCAGCCAGCCCGCTCCGAGCCGTGCAGAGCCACACACAGCTCCTCCTCAGCAGGTGTTTTGCACCAGCCTGGCTGTGTCCGAGAGATGAGCAAGGAGGAGAATGAGTGGAGGCGATCCTCAGCTGTGCCGGCAGCTCCCGGCTGCCATGGGCTTGCACTGCCCCAGGAGCCCCCTGAGAGCACCTAGCTGCCAGTCGCTGCTGCCTCTCGAGCCCAGGGCTGGGCTGAGTGGGAACTGTGTCCCCTGGGGGACAGGCAGTGACGGGAGGAGGTGGGAGAGCCGGCTGGGGGCTGAGAGGGGCTCTGGCTGGCTTTAAAGGCCACAGATGAGACATCAGGGATGGAAGCCTTCTCCCAAAACCTGCCCCTCCCTGGCTGTGGCTCAGCAGACGGGTAGGGCACACGCGAAGGGTGATGAGGGACAGCCGAGGCCGAAGCTGGGCTGTAGTTTTTCACCCACTCTGCCAAGGAGGTGAATCAACAACCCCATTTCTTTCCTTCCGCAGCTTGGTACATTGCGAAGGGGAGCAGGTCTGGGTGGGTGGAGAACCTGAAACGCTCGCAGCCAGCAGTCCCGCAGGAATTAGGACCAAGAAGGCACCCGGGCTCTGGTCGCCTTTTGCAGGGCAGCTGGCAGCAGGCTTCTGCCACATCCTGGGACAATCCAAGTCAAATCTGCTCCAGTGTTCATCAGCAGCGCAGCAAGGAGTAGAAGTTGAAGTTGTGTGTGAAGGATGCAGTGTGGCTGGCCATCACTAGAGAGCAGGAAAGCGTTCCCACTGCAGCTTCCACCTAGGCAGCATACCCGAGCCACCTGGGCCAGGAGGTGCCAGCAAGGGACCCTCCTGTCCTGCCCTGACTTAGCAGACCTGGAAAAACACTTTATCCAAGGGATAGAATATCCCGTGTGGACACTGGGGCTAGGACTCCCCTCTGCAGGGTAGGTAACCCCAGATCAAGAGCAATAGCTAAGCGTCTGCGACTTTGGTCCCCAGCCACATGCCACATCCCTGGCACACAGCAGCCCAGGAGAAAGCAACCCTCATTCAGAGCATCATTTTGGGTCTACAGCACGGCTCTTAGTGCACAGACATGGCGATGGCTGACAGGGGGTGGCCTGCAGCAGCTGTGCCAGAGCCCCCGTGCTGGGGTCCTGCTCTGAATCATGGGGTGCAGAAAACCCTGCTCCTGGCAAGAGGTCTCTGGAGTTGGTAGCTCCTGCAGCCTCCTGCCTGCACTGAGCAGCTGGGGCAACTGGTATATAATAAAAATAATAATTAAAAAAGACAGGAAGGAGGTTTTCAACTCACCTGCAGGTCTGAGCAGCCCTCCCAGCTCCCAGCATCACTCGCTGGGTGCCAGGGTCTCTCCGGGGAGTGGGGCACATTGAGGAGATGGGAGCCACATGCCATGCCAGCTGCCATGGGCTCTGCAGGGAATGCACACCAGGAGCATTGCACCGTCCCAAGTCCATCAGGGATTTCAGCGTGCTCTGGGCTTGAACAGGCCTCGTGTGCTGAAATCCATCACTGGCCCATCGGCCTCATTCAGAGACCTTGGCTGAGCAGCAACAGCAGTGGCTCCAACAGTCCCACCTGCAGTGGCTGGTGTGCCGGGGGTGAGCAGGGGACCCGGAGCTCGCCACCAGCTTGGCGCCAGCTCGGTGCTCTCCCTGGGGACACGCAGGGAGTGCGAGAGGAGTGGGGAAGAGGAAGCAACGGTGGCAATGATGCTGTGGGAAGGGCTCTGCTGGGTGGGGAGCGGAGAGATTTGGGTCTGTCCCCTTGGTTTTGCCTGAGGAGGGTGGGCAGCTGGCTGGAGAGGCACGTGCGCAGGTGAACGTACCACACCGGGGCAGGGGACATGGAAGGAAGATGGGCAAGGGAAAGTGGGTGCAGTGGAGCTCCAAAGCCATTGCTAATACTGGGGTGTCTCCCCTGCACAGGGGTTTTGTCTTGTTTGGGGTTTCTGGGATGAGTCTGCTATCTCCTGCCCCCCAGCCCTACTGGCCTTGGGAAGCGATAGCACGTGGATGTGAAGCCTTGTGCTTTGGAGAGCAGCAGGGCAGTCTGCGAATGTTATTTGGTTAGTGAACAGGGGGGAGATGTTGAAGCACCACCACGGTTACATCGCCTCCCAGCAACGCCACAGCTCCCCAGGCATGGCAGGGGTGTTCCTCACCTAGCAGACCCTGAGCACCCCATCCAAGCATCCTGCTCAGCTTCCCCTACCCTCGCGCACGTGCAGGCAGCAGAAAGGCAGGGGTTAGTACCACTAGACTAAAGTTGGCCTGTGCAACTACAGCCCTGCTCTTCTCTGCACCCATCTCTGCTGCCCAGGGTTCCTGCTACTGCACTGTTGCCAATAGAGGATGAGGGGGATGCAGTTTCTCATGCCTCCTTCTTTGTAGTATTGCTGCTGGTGCTCAGAATAGCAGGGGGGCCTGAATCCCAGAGCTGAGCAGGAGCTGGCCAGCACCACGAGCTCAGTGCTGGGGGCACATGGGGCTGGCAGCTAGGACACAGCTCTGGCTCCAGCTGCAGAGCTCAGGCTGCTTGCTGCTCGTCCCTGGAGGATGACTGACGGAGCTGGCCTGGCTGGTGGACCTTTAAGCAAAGAGGTTTGCAGCTTCAGGAGAGCCATCACTGCTCTCCCAAGCACGAGGTTGTTGGCCTGGATGGGCCATGCCTTGTCCTGCCAGCTGGCCAGGAAGGATGGAGACGAGCCTCTCCAGGTGGTGCTTGGCACCATCCCCTGCCCTTTCCCTGCACCAGGTGTTGAAGGCACTGACTGATGGGGTGACAAGTGACTTGCAGGGTAGCTGGGGAGGAGGTTTTGCAGCAACTGGTTGGAGGCACATAGACAGTGTGGCCACCAGGCTCTAACACCCCCCTGCCTGGGCCACAGGACATGGGGTGAGCTGTGGGGCACAGGATTTTCATACACCCCCAGCCTGGAAGAAAGCAGTCCCTGGGGCTGAAGTCCTGGCTGGAAGTGTCTCTCCAGGCTTGCCAGCCTCTGGCTGTTCTCCTGTCTTCTGAAATGGGGCTCTGCAGTGCGTGACTGGGGTCCACGTGGTTATGGCTGATGTACATGCACTGTGGGAGGGCATTTGCTGGTACACCCAGCAGTAGGATAATTGGGTCCTCCTTGGCAGTCCTTGCTCAACCCGTGACTTCTCTGTTGGTTTGCAGACACCGAGACGACCTGTGAAGAAGCTCCATGAAGGTGACCAGCCATGCAATGTTCCTGGAAGGCTGTCCTCCTACTAGCCTTGGCATCCATTGCAATCCAGTACACAGCAATCCGGACCTTCACCGCCAAGTCCTTCCACAGCTGCCCCATCCCCAACCCTGTGAACTGCAGCCTGAGCCAGGACACCGATGCGGCCGACAGGCTGTGCGACGAGAGCCCCACTTTCACGTATAACCTCTCCAGGAAGACGCACGTCCTCATCCTCGCCACCACCCGCAGCGGCTCCTCATTTGTCGGGCAGCTGTTTAACCAGCACTTCGATGTCTTCTATTTATTCGAGCCCCTCTACCACGTCCAGTACACCCTGATCCCAAAGCTGACCCAGAGCAAGAGTACGACGGACAGGCGGGTCATGCTGGGGGCCAGCCGAGACCTGCTGAGGAGCCTGTACGACTGCGACCTCTACTTCTTGGAGAACTACATCAAACCCCAGCCCGTCAACCACACCACCGACCGCCTCTTCCGCAGGGGAGCCAGCAAGGCCCTGTGCTCGCCACCCGTCTGCGAGTCCCTGGGAGCTGTCGATCTCCACCTGGAGGAGGGAGACTGTGTGAAGAAGTGCGGTACCCTAAACCTGACACTGGCCACCGAGTCCTGCAGAGAGCACGGGCACGTGGCCATCAAAACCGTGCGGGTGCCCGAGGTCAGCGACCTCCGGGCCCTGGTGGAGGACCCGCGGCTGAACTTGAAGGTCATCCAGCTGGTGAGGGACCCCCGGGGCATCCTGGCGTCCCGGAGCGAGACTTTCCGGGACACCTACCGACTGTGGAGGATCTGGGACGGCACTGGCAGGAAGCCGTACAACCTGGACGTGACCCAGCTCACCACGGTGTGCGAGGACTTCTGGAACTCCGTGTCCACTGGCCTCAACCGGCCACCGTGGCTCAAGGGCAAGTACATGCTGGTGCGGTACGAAGACCTGGCCAGGAACCCCATGAAAAAGACCGAGGAGATCTACGATTTCCTGGGCATCCCCATGGACAGCAACGTCGAGCGCTGGATACAGAACAACACTCGAGGAGACAGGTCCTCCTCCAAACACAAGTATGGGACGGTGCGCAACTCGGCGGCGACGGCAGAGAAGTGGCGGTTCCGGCTGTCCTACGAGATTGTGGCGTTCACCCAGCACGCCTGCCAGCAGGTGCTTGCGCAGCTCGGCTACAAAATCGCCGGCTCTGAGGAGGAGCTGAAGAACCTTTCCATCAGCTTGGTGGAGGAGAGAGACTTCCTGCCCTTCTCCTAAGGAAGCCCCAGGGGGGCCTGGTTTTGATACAGATTGTTTCTAACTGTTGCCTTATTTTATTTTATTTCTTTTGTTTCTCCCCCTTTCTCTCTCGTCTTTTTCTCTCCAAAATTTGCACTAAACCTTGAGCAGGAATCTCAACAGAGTCCAGGGGAAGTGATTGCTGCCCCCAACACGTTTCGGACGCAAGAAGAGTCAGGTCTCTCCAAGCAAGAGCTAGAACTGTGGATGGGTAACAATGTTTACAAAACACACAAAATGTATAAAGCAACCTTCAAGTTTTCCAAACCGAAGGGTACCTGGGGTACTGTACTTTTGCACTGTTTACTTTTACAATGTAAGAGGTAAATATAAATATAATTTATGAATGGTGTCGTCCCCTCCAGAATAACTCCCCTTGCCCCCGGTGAGCAGGTTAGACTGGAAGCTGAACGTGGAACAACCTCCTTGTTTTTGATCTCAGTGCGACATGTCTGTCTGTTTAAGTCCTGTTATTGGGCTGGGCAGTTGGTCAGCTGCTCGTACATGGTTGTTTGGTAACACCTGTGATATTTCTTTGTGCCAAAAACCCACAAAAGAAAAAAAAAAAGGGAAAAAAAGTGATTGGGTGGTTTGGTAAAAGCCCAACACATTTAATGCTTTATTTCTGTGTTTTCTGTAAATAAAAGTGCAATAAAACTGACCCGGGGGTGAACTTCAACAGAAAGACCTCAGTGACTAAACTGGGGTGGATGCACCAACAGGCAAAGAGCAGCGTCTCCTGGTCTGCCCAGCTCCTACGAGGCTGGGAGCGGGTAGGGGCAAGGCTGGGGGGAGCCGCACCACAGCCCCCCAGGGCAGCTGGGAACTGCAGTCACCTCCTTTAGCATGTGCATGTTTGCATCTGAAGTGTGTCAAAATGCAAGCAGTTAAGCCAGACCTGTGAGAACCTGTGCTTATTTACAGACCTGAGAGCTTGTTGGCCTGCATGGCGGCACGGGACTTGCCAAAGTGCCTGGCTGCAGAGCGCTCGCTCACCAGCGTGGTGAGCCCGGCCCCAGCAGGCTGCCCCTCATTGCCCCTCCACCATGTCTGACACTGTTGATGCCAGCATTGGCGTGCCCTGCCCTGGAGGACCAGAGAAAAGTGCTTGAGTTCAGGTCATAAAACTGACAGAATGAAAACGAGCAAAGAAGATGGTCCTGGCAATGCACGAGTTGTTCTTCGCGAGCTGCCCGCTGCCGGCAAAGGCAGGGCCCACGCGTGCAAGGCACCTTGCAGGCAGTGAGTGAGCCCCTGCCACACAGGGTCTGAGGGCTGAGCAGGGCAGCAAGCAGCTGGACAGGGAAGCCGGTCACACAGAGCGGGAGCAATACAGCACCGCAGCAGAGCATCAAGAGCCTGACACAAGACGTTGCCCATCTATTTGATCTCTGCCTGCTGGAACAGCCGGCCAGCTCCTCCGACCCAGCTGGGACAGAGTTCTCCAAACAGCCCAGCCCTTGAGGCACATTCTACAGACCACAGACCAGTCCCCAGGGGACAGAGGACAGCAACGCCCCAGCAGTTTCCCGTCTCTGTTGCTCCTGGAGCCAGGCAGGACAGGGACCCACAGAGAGATGTGACCACAGCTGGTCATATCCACCCACGGATACACACTCTCAGTGCTGGACCCACTCCTGGCACAGGCATGTTTGAGCCACCCACAGCCCACCTACCTGGGCAGGTCTCCTCTCCAAAGGTGTCTTCCAAAGCCTGCTGCCCACCAGCTCCCAGTCCGAGCTCTTACTTGGGAGAGGGTGAGACTGGGTGCTGCAGTCACACACTGGGAGCTAGGACACACTGCCTGCACACCCACTGCTTGGGTAAGGCAGGGGAAAGCTGTAACTGTATGTGATTTTCCAGCATCCTTTTCCCCCTTTAAAGACCTCTGGAGGGGCAGCTTGTTAGTGGTGTTTTGCAACCTGGCTTAACATGGCAAACCTGCTCCAGCTAGGCTGCAGAAAAGGTCAGCAGGGGTGATGTATCTGATGGTCTTTCCTCAGGGCTCACAGCTGGAGCACCTGCAATTCAGCTGTGCTGCCTGCAAGGTGACATGGCCAGCTCCAGCCCCATGAGGAGGAATGGGGCAACAGTGTGCATGTGCTGTGGGATGGGCACTTCCTCCATCTGCCTCCCCACAGCGGGCATGGGGGCAGGTCCTAGGAGAACCCCCCACCGCAGGCACCTTCACTCAGGGGCAGGAGCAACGAGCGTCTTCACCCTGTCCCCTCCACCACCAAGCCTGCTCCTGCCACTGGCTCAGTGCCTCCCAAGCCACGCTGCCCCGGCTGTGCCTGCGGGCAAGGACGGAGGAGTGGGGCAGGTGGCAGAGGTGGCCGCAGCCAGCCTCATCAGCGCGCTGCTCGCTGCTCTTACTGAGCAGCTGGCAGCAAAACGTCAACCAAATAAATGGCTTGATTGCCCCGTTATTAGTTACTAAATTAATCCTTTTGTCAGCACTTAACAAATGCTGAGCTGTTGGCTCCTGGCCTCGACCCAGTAAAAGGGACACCCTGTCTGGGGCCTGATCCAGCACAGCCCCTGGGCTGCAATCCTCCCTGCACAAGGGCTGTGTGTCCCTGGGAGCATCAGGTGGCTCTGCCCTGGGTAAGTGCCCGTGGAGCAGGTGAGGTGGCCAGGGTGGCTGACTGTGCCCTCCCCAACGCCCGTGCTGCCTGTCAGCCAGCGAGCAAAGGCAGAGGGTCTGGCTGCCCCATGGGGCTCCCCCGTAGCTCTGGGGAGGGATGTCAAACCGCCTTCCCCTGCAGAAAGGGCAGGCTGCTGCAATGGGAATGAGGCTTTTCCTTGCTTCCTCAGCTGGAAAAAGTGGCTATGCAAACCTGCATGAAGGAACAGCAGCTGTAGAGGCAAAATTTCCTGTCTTCGGCTGCCGAGATCCCACTTTTGGGGCTAGGCCAGCTGTCCCTGTCCCGAAAGTCCTCTCGTGCACTGGTCTTTAAACCAACACAAGAAACTGAGTTTAGAAGTCTTATCCAAACTGTTCTTACCATTCCAATCAGGAAACGCGCCTGCAGCAAAATGGCTTCTGAATCATGGTTGAAAGCCATATCTTAGTTTAAGCAGGGCCATGCTTGGTGCCTCATGTAGAGCCCTTAGGGGAGAGATCTTATTTCCCAAGGAATCTCTAACATCTTCCTTCAACTGCGCTTCCTCTCCTCATTTCCCCCCACTGGAAACAAGAGCCAGCGTAACCAAGGTTTTTATCCTCAAATTTTACTGTAATTAAAATACAGAGATGCAGAATATTCCCAGAAACACACTGCAAAACAAACCAAGCAAACAAATTCAGTAGGAAACTAATTACAGACAATGAAATTATAAAGAACAAAAGTGTTCTCCGGAGCCCAGCACCGTGCACGGGACTGTGTGGCCACAGTGACGGCTTTGGGTTGCCAAAGGGCTCCTCGGCTCCTAGAGAAGCAGAGTCGGGCCCTGGCATCTGTCCCAGCAGCTCTGTGTCTCTCTCTAGCCATCTCCACATTCCCGCTCACGCTGTTGTTTTTACAAGGATGACTTTGCAATGGAGACACAGAAATGACCCACCCACAGGGACAAGAGCCAATGAGAGAACCCAGAGGAAAAGAAGTGGGTTAAGATTTTCCACACACAAAACACAAGGGAACAGAGAAGGGTGGAAGACATGCACTTCTCTCCCAGCCAGGGGAGCTGCGGGGGCAGAGTCACCCTCTCTGCCCTCCCAGCCAATATGAGTGTGGATGTTTAATGAAGGTCTCGGTGAGACCTTTGAGAGCTCTATCCAGGGGCAAGACAAAAAGCTAAGGGAGGGATAAAAAAGAAAGCGAAGGATAATGAGATGAGCAAAGGGAAAGGGGAGGAGAGGATAATGTCTGTGGGCTATCCTCTCAGCCAGGGCACATTCCTTGGGCATGGGGAATGCCCGGTCGTGGTGGGGCACAGGGCTGCATGTAGGGCCACATCCCACCTCCACCACGGGGAGATCATGGTGAAAGCCTGGGGAAAATCTGGGAAGGTGGGGAGGTAAGGAGGGAGCTGATCTGGCACTTGGATGATCCGTTGGGCACATTGATCTAGCTAAATGGAACACCTAGCAATCATCACTACTATGGAAGCAGGGCACCAGCCAGGTGTGGACCACCACCACACACCAAACCCCACATTTGTCCACTTCCCTTTCCATGCTCTTCCCTAGGATGAACTCCATCATGTTCATCCTCTGATTCAGAGCCTGTCCTAAGAAACAAATTCCCTCCATGCTCCCCCTTATCTTGCTCCCCCACTCTCACTCTCCCCTTGCCTCCTCCTGTCACCAGTCCCTCCTCATCTTCTTACTGTCACCTGAAAACTGGTGATCTTCCTTGTACTAGCTCCCTTCATCCTTCCCTCGGTGGTGCCCCTCCTTTTGGACCAACCCCCCCCCCCCATATCAATGGGATTTATGCACAATGTAGTTTTTGGCCCTCTTACCACGAAGGGGCAGTGGGAGAAGGGCCACACCAGTGGCCGAGGTGGACTCTGAGCTGGCTGAAGTCTCTGTAGTGGGGGAAGAGGAAAGATGGGGCATCCGTCAGGAGCCAACAGCTTCCCCATCCAATCCAGATCCTATCGTTCTGCAACCAAAGCTGTCAGGTTCCTTGCTCTTAGAGTAGGAACACCGACCCTGTTTTCCTTCTGCTCTGGCACCAAGAGTGCCCAGAAAAGCAGCCTGGGGCTGGGTCACCTGGATGAACTGAGCAGGCTTAGCACACTAACAGAGACATACTTTCCAGAGGCCTTTTGAATCCTGCATAGTTACATATTCCTGAATGCCCATTAAGCAGTGTGAGGCCCTGGTTTTGGCCCTTCTACCCATATCTGCTAGTTTGCTCTCTTTTGCTATTCATGGTCCCAGAGTTCTCCGTTAGCTGAGCTCCAAGAACAGCGATTTAGGCTGCGAGTTCCCCTCACACCTCTTCTCCAGGCCATCCCGCAAGGAAATGGCGGTTCCAGACAAATGGAGAGCTTTATTCCATTTACTGCAAGGATGCACAGAAGAGCAGAAATAAAAAGATGGGAAACCCTCAGGACCCCTATGGCCTTCCTTAACACACCTTTACCCCATTTTCCATGCCTGCTCTGCACACATGGTGCCTGCAGACAACAGCTTGGGAAGAACGTACTGCCTCCTCCAGCAAGAGCCTGTGTGGGATACTGGTTAGCCAAAAGCTTGATGAGCTTCCCATCACCTGCCCAGGGGTGGCCGGTGAAGTAAAGCCCTTTAGATACTATCTTCTCCTGTGCAAGGCCTGAGAGGGGCAGTTAGGAAAAAGACTGTCTTCTGGCCCAATTGGTAAGAAACTGTATCTTTCTAAGAGGGTCGGTGACAGCACAGCTAGTTACGCAGAAGCAGCTTGTAGCTTTAGGGTTAGAGCCGGCTTCGGGATCAGTCTGTGGTCTGGAATAAGAAATGAGATGCACTCAGGGAGAGCAGTGAGCAGAGATCCATGCAGTGCAAACTGCCCTCCTGCTTTGCAGGGCATTTGAGACAAAGGAAGAACAGACAAGACTCCTTCTGACCTTGCCAACTGCCATGATCATCCCAGCGAAGTGCAGGCACACATTAAGGCCTGATCTTTCTGTGAAGCTGCTGCCTTTAGAGACAAAACCAACACGTCTAGGTCAACTTGGCCTTCACCAGAACAAAAGAGACAAAGCAAGGAAATGCACACACATACCAAATGCTGTTTCCTCTTCAGAAAGAAAGATGTAGGTTAAACCACTCTCATACTATCAAGAGTAACACACTGTGGAGATCAGCAACTTCTTGCCACTGCAAACAGCAGGGACTACCCAGCGCAGGGTATGGAGAGAGACTAACACTAGCATGACTAGCACAGGGACGCAGCAACTTAAGTCAGGCCCAAAACGTGGATTTAATAAAGTTCTGAATGAAAACTGTTTCACAAGCCCAAGAAGATTCAGCAAAAATGGTGGCTGGGAGGTTGTACTTAAATATTCCCTGATGTCTGAGTCCTAAGCACAAGAGAGCAGCCAAGAAGTGCAATGACCTCCAGCAGGAAATGAAGATCAAGGAAGTTGGCTTCAGTGTCCAAAAGATAGGGCAGAAAGTAAACAAACCGCATGGATGGGAGAAAGGGGATTTTTCACATTCCTTTGGTTTCAATAAACTATGCTCTTGGGCAACAGAGGGGAAAACATCCTCTAAACCATGATTTTTATTTTGACCAGGGCCCTATATAAAAACTATATGCTGGAAGTGCCGAAGATGACTATGTAAACTCCTCCGCAGCAGTGGCACAGTTTTGTTTACCTGGCTGAAGAGATGCCTGTGGACTACATACACACACGCTAACACAGATGCATATTTATAAAATACAGCACAAGCACTGCTTCACTTGCCTATGCATCCAACACCTAATGACCTAGGCTAATCACCTGCCAAAGCCAGGAGCGGCAGAGTTAATGGTGGAGCCTACAGCTTTCCTCATCCCGAGAATTACAGGGGACCTTGGAGTGAGTGAGTGTGTGCGCGTCTGTGCACGTGTGTGTGTGTGCGTGCATGCAGGATGCCACGTGGCCCCTTGAGCATCATGGGCCAGGCTGAGGATGGCTGTGACTCCCAGACGAATGCAGGTGTCTGGGTTTCTGCAGCACTATGAGTGTGGGTGGGCTATTTAGTGCAACACAGCCATTTAGAGGAGCCGGGCTGGAGCCCCAGGAGCAGCGTGTGGAGGAGTTGCTGGTGCCCCGCGCAGGCTGGCTGCCACTGGGGCACGCTCAACCCCTCAGGGAAGCGTTCTCCAACGCAGCACAGCCCGCTCACAGCCAGGCCACCGCTCCCAGGATCACAGGGACAGCCTCCCCTCCCACCCTGCAGCAGAACTTGGGAACACGCTTGCTCATGGTTACTAATGACGTCTGTGGAGTGAGAGTGTGGCCTAGACTCAAAATGCCCCTGTTGCAGATGGGGATACTACCAGGACTTCAAGGGTCAAACCCAAGGGCCCAGTTTGTGTCTCTGTGGAGCATCACTACCTGTGTTTGCAATATCACAGAGGCCTGGCAGATGCCACTGTCAGCTGGGAATGGGAACATACAGCAGCTTTCTTCCTCCTGCCTCTCACCAAGAAAATTTGTGCAGAAGTTGATGGCCTGGGACATACGATACTCATGTGTGGCATCATCCCCGGAGCTGCTCTGCTGAGCTTGAGGGTTCCTTCTCTGAAGGGTGCAATTCAGCCAGGGAGTAAATGATTGGGAGCAGCTTGTGGGATGGGCCCTGCAAAGAAAAGGTAAGAGGTGCAGGGCAGGAGGGAGGCTTCCCCCTCTTCACAGTCTCTCTCCTCTGTGTCAACGGGACTTTCTTCTACAGTTCTCCCCCAGGCAGACCCCCCAAACACACCTACCAGAGCCAAGGGAAGGGGTGTTTCAGAGGCTGTCTTCCCAGCTGAAGTTGAATTTGACTACATAACCCACACTTCAAGCAAGGCATAGTTCCTCCCCCTCCCCTCTTACTCCCCCCACCTCCAGACAGATGGAGCCTGACACCCTTTCCCACCCCTCTGTGCTTACAAGAGCAAGAAGGGAGGAAGGAAACTGCAAGACAGAGACGACGTCGCCTTTAAAGCCTTCAGAGTAGAGATGGTTCCCAGTAGGTGATGGGAGTGAAAGGCATTGACAGCATCTCTGTGAACTCTGAGCCAGGCAGGCAGTGCTGAGCAGGCTGCAGCCGGAGTCTGCTCGGGTGCTTGACCCTCCCTGAAGCAGCTGGTTCCAACTCAAAGAGGTGCTGTGTAGGGGGAGAGTATGGGCAGGTTGATCTTTTGGAAGGGAGCTGCAACAGGGATTAGTCAGCCTTGTCCTTCTTCTTTGCGGTGAAAGGGACTTTGCTGGCGACCGCACTGCCCACAGCTCCAACACCGCCGGTCACTGCCGAGACGCTGCCCTTCACCAGTCCGACGCCAGCAGCGGGGACGCTGGTCACAGCTGTTTTGGTGAGCTCCAGGCTCTTGCTGCCCACCCAGGCAACTCCTCCCAACGTGGCCCCCACAGCCCCCCGGGTGATACTGAACAGGCCGCCTGTCACTCTCCAGATCACCCCTGCCTGCTGCTGCGGATGGTCCTTGCTGGCATCTGTGGGGAGAGAGAGAAAGGGAAAGTCAGAAGTGTCCACGCTGAAGACCTTCTTCCTGGGTACCTCTTCCAGCCCAGGAGGGTTGTCCACCACGGTGCACACTCCCATATGCGCAGTGCCTTGCAGCCCCAGACCTCTTGGTGCCTGAAGGAGGAACCAGGGTGATCCCAGGCCTACAGCATGGCAGGAGAGGACTTTGGGAGCCTAGGGAGTGGGAGCAGAATTGCCCATGTGACAGAGAAGGGAAGAAGGTGGCTCAGTTACAGCCCCAAATTTGCAAGCCTCAGTGCTGCAATGCAAAGCAAATCCCACTAACAAGAGATGCAATTCCCCTCTCCTGCGTGTTGGCTAACGCCAGTAAATCACAAAGACTAATGCCAGCATAGGAGGCACGAACTGCAGACAGCAACAGCTGATGTTTGTGTGGCCTGCACGTCCTCAGAAACATCTGTTTGGAGGCAGGTCTGCGCTAATGTCAGATGTGGGACTGAGGCACAGCACAGACCTATCTGCAAGAACTGTAATTGAGCTAGCACAGATAGCAAACTGCAGTAAAGATACAGTGACACGGACGTCACCTCAGGTTGTACAAGCCCTCCGGAGATCTCAGCTACGTATTTAATAGTGTTAAGACAGTGCTTAAGTTGCTACACTATGTCACTGCTGGTTTACCTGTGCCAACTGGATCAAGGCCAGCATGATATACCCACCCAAGCTGCCATCGCACCTGCCCACAACACTGCAGATGTAATGTTCACAGCTCGCCTCTTCTCGGGAAAGGGTTGACTCTGAACTGCTACTCACGGGATTCAAACCTGACAGCTCTCCTGCCGGCCTCCACACAATCCTCTCCCTTTGCGTCAGCTAACAATGCTGCGCACAGGCAGCAAAGGAGGAGCTGCTCTTTTTGTGGGGTGAGATATTTTGGATACTCTGACTTCTGAGTCACTGCCAGTTCTGTACATGAGATGAGTTACTAGTAATTGCAAAAATACAATAAAGCAATCCTGGCAGGAAAAAAAAGCAAGCGCCAGCTAGGAACACAGGATCCCTGGAGCAGCAGCAGCCCTTCTAACCCATTACCTACTCAGAAGAGAGGTTGCACAGCGCTGATGCAACAGGAGGGCTTTAGCCCCCTACTAAATGCGCACCTCATTTCCTGAGAAGCGGGGAAATGACAGGGGTAGAAGTGGCTTTCTGAAAGCCTGCATAAAAACATGGTGCAGACATGCATCTGCGGAGAGCCCAGGACAGGGGCCATGTCAGCCCCACTGCCTCAGAGCAGAGCACTGCAGAGGCTCCACCAGCACCTTGAGAAAGGAGCCAGTCTGCACTGCACAGCCCTGTGCGCACCGGTCCCCCCCGGCACGGGCATGGGGACAGGCCTGGCATCTGTCCCTGGGACCAAAGAGGGAGACACCCCAGCTGCAGCATCCCAGTTCAGCCGCCCACCCAGACCGGGCTGCACAAATGGACTCACCGCTACCTTAAGCAGGAAGACAAGCTTAATATAGCTAATGGCAGGTAAGTGAGAGCTGGTGGCTGAATGCACTTTTCTCTTTTGAGATCCCAGCCCTTCCACTGCACTCTCTAACACCCTCAGCTCCCCGAGAAGAAAGCCCCCTCCTTTATCCAGCCAGGCAGCAGCTTCTTTCCTCGATTGTTAATAATAACATTCCAGGCAGCAGAAAACTCCACCTGGAAACCCCCCTTTGATGTCTCCACCCACTTTCATTTCCAGGCAGATTAGAGCCAACACTGATGTAGGCAGTGGATTTCCTTTGCCAGCAAACAAAGACCTTGGGAGTGCCGGGAGGCTGGCTCAACCGCTCATCAAACCGCAGGGCCTTCGCATGCTGCATGCCCTGGTTGATGGAGAAGTCAGACCTAGTCAGCCTAAGCAAACATCTTCCTCTTACTGCTACTAACTTGTCTCATGCCGCGTCCTCACCACATCTGCTATTCAGTGTACTTCTGCCAAGCTATCCTGTGAATCCTTCGGAGCAGAGACCATCTTCCTGTTGTCCATGTGTCACGCAACCCAGTAGGGTCTCTAAGTGCTGCTCGAAAACAAGCTTTTTTCTTTTCTTTTTTTC
Organism: Aptenodytes forsteri; assembly: GCF_000699145.1. Classification (NCBI taxonomy): domain Eukaryota; kingdom Metazoa; phylum Chordata; class Aves; order Sphenisciformes; family Spheniscidae; genus Aptenodytes; species Aptenodytes forsteri. The sequence continues at coordinate 4,884,959 of NW_008795128.1, forward strand.
TTTTTTTAAACAAACCAACCAGAAGTCTGGTAGAAAACACTCAGCAGCAGGGCATGGATTTTATTCTTGGAAGCACCAGCTGCCCCAGGATGCTGGATGCCCACGGCTGAAGGGACAACCTGACCTTGCCAAATGGATCAGAGCTGCTGCCTGTGCTACAAGCACTCAGGCGGATGGGAGGCCAGTCAGTCACACCGGGGACTCTCGGATTGCACCATGTCATCTGTGGGAAAGGGGGATTTTCAGGCCTCTTAGGAAACAAATTAAGATGTCTTCAGATTCAAATTGCTAACTTTCAGGCACTTAACATAGGCGTTTAAGTTAGGAGATTTGATTCCTCTGGCTCCATTTCTAGCCAGGGAAGAGAAGGGGGCTTCTTCAGAGGAGGCTGCATACAGTAGCCTAACCGAGACCAGGCACGAGTCTGAGTTAAGTGGCGTGATGATCCTTTCCTAGTTATTTTTGTGCTGGATTCTTCTAAAATTCTGCAGATTTTGGAGCCATAGAATCATTAAGGTTGGAAAAGACCTCTAAGATCATTGAGTCCAACCGTCAACCCAACACCACCATGCCCACTAAACCATGTCCCTAAGCGCCTCATCTACACGTCTTTTAAATACTTCCAGGGATGGAGACTCAACCACTTCCCTGGGCAGCCTGTTCCAATGTTTAACCACTCTTTCAGTAAAGAAATTTTTCCTCATGTCCAAGCTAAACCTCCCCTGGCACAACTTGAGGCCATTTCCTCTCGTCCTATTGCTAGTTACTTGGGAGAAGATTAGTCTCTCTAGAAGATCCAAGTCTTATCGGAATTGTAGGTTTTTCCCCGAGCTTGACCCAGGCTGTACAGAGCTCTCCCCTGGGCAGGTCTCAGGACAGTGCCTGTGAGGAGTCTGGTGTTCACCAGCTCTGATGACTTGGAATAAGCCTTAGGTTACACACCTGTCTGATAATCTGGGCAGCAAAACGGAGTTTGAGAGGGGCCAGTACAGAGTTTCTGGTGTAGCCTAAGCAGCTACAGTTCTACCTGGTATATGACATATTGCTTGCCTATTCCTCAATAGTTTCTCTATGTGTTTGGTTTTTTTTTTTCCCTCTCCCTTAATGCTACTGAGACCCCTTGGTTCCATTTTCAGTTCAGTTGCCAGCCTCCCACCTGCTGCACACAGCTTATCCCGTACAGCCATTTGCGTGTTTTGTCTTCAGACTGAGGGCGGGAAGAACAGACAGATCCAGAAATTCATGAGACTCTAAAGCAGGACTCTACTCAGTGAAAATCAGACTGGTCCTCCAAACGAACACCATCCTCAGAGGATGGCAGGTCTTGTGTTCCCGCTCCCGTGTCCAGGGAAGCAGGATCCTTTGTGTCCCATCAGAGGACTGCAATGCAGAAGCTCTGGACATTAAACACCTACCGGCATGCTCAGCTGCAGAACCAAGAGCTGTATCAATGCAGCAATAATCTTCATGGCTCTCCCCAGGTAAACCTGAGTCTGAGGCTACCTGGAACCCCCGTGTAGGAAGATTTAGGCCTCCGCCCACATTTCAATTGACCTGAGGCCACTGGAGCTGCCCAGCTATCTGAACACCAGTAGTGTGAAAATCTCTTGGATGATAGCTGGATGCCTGCAGGTGGATAGCCCAGGGACCAGAGGGAAGAAAGCAACTGCAGATGAGATTGAGGGGGGATGTTACTCTGCCAGCAAAGAGCTAAAACATATTGGAGAAAGTGTCAGGAAATACTAATGAAGAAAGACAAGGACAAAGGTTCTTTCTGATTAAGCTAGGCAGAGACAACGAAGCTGCAGCACACTGGAGCACCAGTGCTCACACGCTGCCTGCACCTGGTCTGCAGCCACTCTCATGGTCCTTAAAACTCCACAGGTGGAAGGGAGGAGGGATGGAGGACCTGGCCCCAGGAGGGTGGGAGGCTGTTCCAGAAGCATTCCACAGCTCCAACACAGAACAGAAGCTGTACCATAAAAAAACCCCAAACAAACTCAGGTTTGAATAGATCTGAAAAGAGAAAGAAATCCCTTGTGACCCCAACCACAAGGGGCCACATCCTAACCTGGCAGCAAGCTGAAATAGGTCGCATTCATTCTATACTCCAGATGATGTGTTGAAAGCTTTCTAGCCATCCCCGGTTAGTTTGTCTTCAGACTGCAATAAACCCCACAGTAAGCTGTCATGTAAGATAAGCATCAGATTTACAGTGCAAATTAGTCTCTCAGACAATGGAGTGAGCTAAGCATTTTGTTGGCACAGAGGAGCCAAGATTAAGGGTGAGACAGACAGCAGAGATGAAATACACAAAATAATCAGAGAGACAGACACACAGCCCAAGCAGGGGAACAATTCTGTTCCCTGGAGCCCGCTGCAGCCCATGCTGCTCATGAAAGCTCTTCACCATCTGCCAAGCCCTTTTTCCTTTCCATCAATGACCTGGCCTTTTCAAGGGTCCCTTCAGCTTCACTTCACCCCATGTCAGCTTAGAACAGAAGGAGGAGAAAAAGAGATGACTAAAACACACTCCTGTATGAACGCTGGCTCTCTGGGCTGGGGTCGGCACCCCACACAACAGGCTCTCCTCCTCGACCACAGCCCTCTGCAGTCCGCACTGGCTTCTCTCCAGAGCAGGGGTCCTACCTGCTGGGGCTCCAGACAAAACTGGCTTTCCTCCTCTGATCCTGACAGCATCTGTGACTCAGGGCAGAAGTGAGATCAGTTTGTTGGTAATAACAGATACAACTTTCAAAGCTGCCACGGTGACTCCTCAGGGCTTTCCATTGCATTTATTTCGTGACAGAAAACGATAGCCTGCGCTGGTGCCCACTACAAATGGCACAGGCATTACTCTTCCCCTCGGCCCCTGCTGGCAGGTGATATGACAGGCAGGGAGAACTCTTTACTTTAAGAAGGACTTGTATAAGCTGCTCTTTCCTACTAACTTACAGAAACAGCCCCAAGCCAGGAAAGCCATGTCAGGGAGCGGCATGTATGGTTTTGTACCTTCAGGACACTTCTATCCCTGCTGGGCCCCAGGCGAAGGAGCCGGGCTGGCTCAGAGACCAAAATGTAAATAGCCAATGTCATCAGTCTGTCCCTCAGCAGACGTGAGAGGAAGGGATGAGGTCACTAGTTCAAGCCTGAATTATGTCTCTGGCAGCTATTAAGTGACCACTGGTGGATTTAGGCAGGTTCCCCTACCTAGAAAAATGTTTGGTCTGGAGGAACAAGCAAGGGGTGGAGGGTTAGCTACTCACACCCCTAGTCCCAGCTTTGTCCAGCTGATTTTTAAGCAGCACTGAGCAAATCGCTCTGACCTTTATTGCCTCTGCACCACTGTGATTGAGAATGTGTGATTTTCTAAAAGCCTTGGTTGTTGAGTCACAGAAAAGCATGTATGGGAGAGAAGTTTCCAATCCTGATGTTTCTTGGAGAAAAAACTGAAAGTTTGATTCAAGTGCACTCTTAAGGCTCTGAGAACCCCAAATGGATTATTGTTATTTTTAACCTTGTGATTTTTCCGAGCCTACCTCAATTTGAAATGCATGTGGCTGACACTGCTGCTTCTCTTCCCCTTCTGTAAAGCGAAGCTGAAGTTAATGATCCTTATTTCCTTGTATTGCTGTGCTGTCATGAAGGTTAATTAGGTACAGTTGGTGCGGTGCTTTAAATGGGGAAATTGTGTTTGTATCATCATGACTGGCGCTGACAGATTCCTGTTGACATTCTCAGTAGAGACGCCAATGACAACTTCCAATTTATCTCCGGAGAGGTTTCCAGTTTCCAGACAAGTCGCAAAGGCAAGAGAAAAGCTTGCCCCCTCCCCACACACACCAGCCTGCTGTTGTGGAGCCACACAAGTTTATCCTGTAGCTGAGACTTTCCATTTGGACAATACACTCTTCTAGCACAAGCAGCTGAAACAGGTAGAGACCACTCTGACTGCTGGGCACAAATGAAATCTCGCTGTACACCTTCTAGCAGGGCCCTTCTCCAGGGAATGGCCAACACCGCCTTCTTCCAAGCCTCCTGCGTGCAGCTGGACAAGGCTTAGCTGACCCTTGTGGGGCACAGCTGTAGCAAACATTTATGCCCGAGATGAAGGAACTGCCACTCATGTTCTTTCTGTCATTTTAGGATCAAAGATCTAGATCCTGCAGTGTCACAGGCAAAGCGTTAAAGGGAGCACTACAAAGCGTTTGTTCTTTAAACACTCGTGCTTCACTCCTGCCAGCAGTCCCATGCTGCAGCTGGTTGGAAATGGCTTTCGAGGCTCAGCAGCTATGCTCTCCCCAGCCCTGCTCTGCCCAGGCGCTGAATGCTACAAACTAGGATGGTTGCCACCAGCAAAAAGCCTAGAAATGCCACACTGAGTTTAGCCCTTGAGTTTTAAACTTTAGCTCGGCAACCAGCAAGACATACTCGCCTCTCTCTGTAACAGGATTGTAAGGGAAGCTGCTGCACACAGCAAAACAAGGGCAGCTGTCTCCACAGCCTGGCTCACCCCAGGGCTCTTCACTGGCACAATGAGCTTTAATTGTTCCTTGCACATGCCCCAGGAGCAGTATTAACTGCTGAAGCATCTACCTTGAAGCACTGAGAGACAGGGTTCAGGAGGGTAAACGAACAGTGATATGCAGTGGCTTGTTTTCCTCGGCTGAGCCTTCGGGGAGAAGCAGCCAAAGCTCTGACTCTGGAATTGCGAGGCTTAGAGTTTGTTGGGAGTTTTCTGACTCTTTTTGTTGGGAAGTATCGTGTCACCAAAACAGAAATTGTTTGTCAAGACATGGTGGTATTGTTGAAACTTCCACTGAAAAAAGAATTCAGTGAGACCAGCCTCAGAGCAGCTAACAACCCAGTGGTTAAAACATTTGATCAGCCTTGAGTCAGCCCAAGGATGCTCCCCAGCCTCACACCCACCTGCTTAATGGCCCAAGCAGCAGCTGAATCCCATTTTCACTCTTTTTGTTTAATTGTTTCACTTTGTATGAGATATTAACTGGAGGAGGAATATAAACTTGTCCTCTCACTTTCCCAAAGGCTTTCAGTATGAGAGCCAAGATCTATCCTGAGATGGGTCTCTTATTCTTGAAAAAAATTGCTTTGCTGTCCTGCAGAAGACTCTTTTCTTGCTCCAGGAATATCTCTTTTATATAGCTGTAATAGCCTGCAAGGAACGGCCAGAGTACCCTTCAACTAGGATTCCCTGGGACCCTTTTGATTCTTAATTCCTCATTTCCCCTCGAGGTTTACAAGACTTCAGCTACTCTGGTGGCATACACGTTCTCTAATGATGCTGAAGACCAGGATGGCCCGCAGCCCAGAGGTAACGCTCCTTCTGCTCTAGAAAAATGCAAGTGAGTTGCAGGACAGACAGCATCGTCTACTAGAAAGGACATGGATCAGGTAGGAGCCTGGAGACCCAGCTCTGTTGTCAGCATTATTGCTGACCTGTCAGGTAATGACTACATCTCCTCTGCTTCCCTTCCACCCCACCAGCCTGTTTCAGCCACGGGTGGCGTGACTGCCAAGACAGCATTCTGGGGATCCCGCATGGCCTGCAGTAGAGCGGGCCGGCGCAGGCTGCGAGGCAGGAGCAAGTCCCAGCTCTGCCGAGCCCAACAAACTGGGAAAGGTAGGAGTCCAGCCTTTGCAGAAGGGAAACTAATGAGCACTAACCGATTGGCCTCATGGTGCTTCTCCCAGCTCCCATTGGCTCTCATCTCAGAAAGAAAAAAGCGCACACTGGGACAAACTCCTCAGAAGGTTGCCATCCTGTGATACAGATCGTAAGTGCTTAAGCATGAGGACTCGCCCCTTTTATAGGCTTGTACAACAGCTGCCTTAAGGAGACCCTTGTCTCATTCGAAGCAAACGTCATCTCCCACCACAATGTATAGGTTGTAAGAAAGATGAGCCCACAGGAGAGTCCTAGAGCAAAACTGCAAGTGGCATTGCCTACTTAGGAAGAAAGAAATCTGGACATACCATTTCTATCTCCATTGCAACATCTCTTTTTCTCAATGTGGAATATATGCAGAAGGTCAGGCTTTTACTGCTGGCCAGACAGGTTGCTAAAAAACCTATAGGGTGTCTCAAAGCCACTGACAGAGTGGAGAGGTGATCCCGAAAGGCATGAGATTTCAGCTTGTCCCCAAGAACTGTGTGCAGTGGCTGCTTCCTCCCCACCCTCGCCAACCTCTGGGTCTTGTGCGAGAAACCGCAATGGTGCATTATGGCAGGTACGAACAGCAAGGGACAGCTATCAGCTGGGCTATACCTTCCCTCTCACTTGTGTTAAAAGCATCAAAAGTGGCCATCAGACTTAGTTTGTTTGAACTTTATGTTCCTGTCCACCTTCAATTTCCACTCTCTGCTCCACCTACAAGCGCTTGAATCAATCAAGAGGCTTGCTTAAAAGCCTGGCAAGAAAGAGCATATAAAGCTGCACCAATGGCTCCTTTTCCTATTGGGGTCTCATCACCGTGACGCTGAGATTTTGGATCACAAGGACTAGAATCACCTCTTGCTCAGAATATGGGCTCTTGATCTCACTTGGGGATCTGTGGATGGAAATGGAATAATCCAGTAGACTCAACGATTTTCAGTGGCCTCAAGCTTTAATGGTCTGAGGAGGAGAGCTTTTAGACAAAATTTTATTCCTTACAAACAACCTTTCCTAGCATTTGTGCCCAGCCGAAGAGACCATCTTTTTAAGCCTGCTCTTTTGACTCATGCTAACTCAAGCTCTTGTCAGGGCACATCACCTACTCTGTCAATTCTGTAACAGTGGTTGCACATTCTTCACTGAGCTGCTTTCAGCTGCTTGTGACAGTACCTGGCACAAAAAGACCCCAAATAAATCAGAGGCTCTTGTTAAACAGCCCTGTTAATTCAGCTCTGATAAAGACACAGGAGAAAAAATAATCAATATTTGTAAAATGAAAAAGGACAAAATCCATAGAGAAATAAAGGTCATTTTCATGGTTCTATGAGGCCTTTACAAAGAATAGAAAGTAAATAACATAATCCAAGCTTATGTAAGAAATGACTTTTCTTCCATGCTCTAGTGCTACCCAGTGGGTTTTAAACAAAGGCAGACTCAGCTAAGCCTCCTCTGTCCAGTGAGGCTAGAAGTCCTTCTGACAGCAATATTGCTAACTCACAATTTATCAAAAAGTGCCTGAAGTTTGGTCCCAGAACCAGTTTGGGAAGGGGCATGGGAGCGAAAAACAGTCACGTTTAACCAGCAGGAAGGTGCTCCAAGCTGCCAAGATCAGACATCAAAAGTCTGCTCTGCTCGTTCATCAACTGTCGTGAACATTTTGTGTACTCTGCCACCTTATTATTAAGGGCTTAATCTCTCTACCTTATGGAAACACGATTGTCACTCAAGCATTTCACAGCTGTGATATCCGAGAATTTGTCCAAAAATACTCCCAGTAAAGTTAGGAATGTATCTTGTCTCATTGGGGAGGACCCGGGTTCAGGCATTTCCTCTTCCCACTCCTGGAGCAGCTGAGCAATGGATGCTGATGCTTTCCAGTGGTATGGCTGGCACCAGTGAGAAATCCAGAAATTTCCTATTTATTCTGATTATGTGCTCCCCACCCCTCTCCAAGGCACATGGAGGAACTGAAGAAAAAAAACGGACAGCAGCTCAAAAAACAAAGCCACAAATTTTAACTGACCTAAGGTCTCAGTGAAGATTTTTCGACTCAGAGAAATGACCCATTCATCCCAGAGGCTATCCAGGAGTCTTTCTGTCCATCCGAAGGATAACAAGGCAGTTAAGCTAAAAGCTGTGTGCTACAGCAACAGCCGAGCTGGGGATTTATTGGGGAGGCACAAATATGCTTCCCTGCTCATGCTTCAGCATGCCAGCAACGGGCAGGATAGGGCCTTTGTTATTCTGCTGGTGGTAGGTGTTTGATGGCGTAGTCTCAAAAACTTGTTTCCCATCTCAGCTGTCAAGGGGAGAGCGCTGCAGTCATGAGTGGGCAGGTATGCTGCCTCTGGGAGCAGATGAGCAGGCAGAGCATCCCTCCCCCACAGTCAGGCTGACCAGGGAAGGACAGGATACATCGGTGCCGCAGATGATTAGATCTATTCCTGTGCAAAAAATCACACTCCAGCTCTATGCCCAAACCTGTCGTGTGTCCCCTCGCCTCTGTCGCTTTGAAGTGAGCCAGCCAGTCCTACCCGTTATGTTCCCAGTGAGTCTGCCACCTGGAAATCTCAGCCCTGAATGCATAAATTAGAGGTAGCACTAACATTGCCCAAAGAGACATCAAACCTCCTCCTCTGTGCTGCACAGACAAAGAGCTGCTGCTTAGGAACGTGAAGCTGCGAGTGTGACAGTTCCCTTCGCTTCCTTCCATATTCATGTTCTTGCTCTTTCCAGGGTAGATTTCAATACAGCACAGCAGGGATCCCATGCGCACTTGGCTTCCTGGTGGTTACTCAGGTGCTCTGCCTGGTGCTGCAGATAAATTGGATTTCTTCTTTGATGCTGGGGCAGGACTGCCGTGGAGCCAAGGTCTAGTTTGGCTCTCAGAGACGCTGGGATATCTAAGCCTCCCTTTGAGATTAGTGCTTCATATGGTTGGAGGAGTATCTGGAATAAGAGAGACTCCCACCCACCTCCTTGGCGCAGCCACCAGCTCAGTCCTACACTCTCAGCCTCTCTTGGGAGGTCTATCTAAGCTTGCTTTCTCCCACTGCCAAGCAGTGACAAACAGGCTCCACTTTATCTGAAAGGGAGGAGACCCTGTCACCTCTTGGCTTTCTCCTGAGTCAGTCTTGACTCTAGCTTGGGGTATCCCATGTCACTGCCTGGAGAAGACCGGTTGACCATAAAGTACCAGAATTGTAGTGTGTGCAGGCAGAGAGCCTGATTCCCTCCCTGCTCTGTTTCTAGTTCTCCTGAGAAGTTTCTAGCCTGCAGTCCATCTCTGTGGCACCGGGAGGGGGTCGTCAGACAACCTCCCACCAGTTTCAGCAGGACCCTCCTTAACTCAAAGATGTCCCTTCAGCCTGGTGAACCTAGTTCCCAGCAGGGATTTCATGCGAGACCAGTATCAGAAATATTGCTAATACTTCTGCTCTCATTCATTTTACCAACTGCTGAAAATCCTCCCATATGCCTGACTAGGACAGCGATGTGCTGGGGAAGGCTGAAAGCCTGGAGAATCTGAGACCCCTCTGGGATCACTGCCCTTCTCTAGTACCTACCTGTTTTAAACCAAAGCCAAGCAAAGCCAGACTTCGCTGTCAGAGCAAAGGGCTCAGTGGAAAAATTCAGCTGCACACCTACAGCAGCCTTTCAGGTCTCCACGTTAAGACAACATTTACTGTCTTGATTCTGTAATGTAGCCCAGCCTGGCAATGCTGTCATGCTTTTGCTATCGGGAAATGAAGGGCAACATTACCCTCCTCCACAGATTCCCCTTAAATTTTCTTCTGCAGCTCTGTACACACGGGAAGCAACAGGGCAGAACGATTGATTCCTTTAAAAATGAGGGAGTATCCAAGGATGCTTTCAAATACCACAGTACAGAGCTGCGGGATCTGTGTGTCAGGTACCTTCCCAGCTTTCACATCAGGGTGCCCAGCTCAGCTTGTGGTCCACATGCATGCACTTGCTACCCTCATTTGACAGGATAAAACCTTCAGAAACTCCAGATCCCAACATGCCACACTCTAGCTTGGCTAGTGCAATCATTACAGAAACTCATTTGCACCTTTATTTTCCTCCCTTTGTTTCCAATCAGATGCATACAGGGAATGACTGGAGTGACATGAATCTAATCAGAGGCTGATGCCACATCAGAAATCCCATCAAGCTATCTTCCAGTCCCAACAGGCCCTCCACCGAAACAAAACATCTTGAAACGGCCTAGAGAACCCCTGTGTACATCGTGTCCCCAGCAGGGATTCTTAATGGGCTCAGTAGTCAGAAACTGGGTTTTATTTTAGAAAGTACAAACAAAAATCCTTTCTATTTAAATACCCCCCTAGCTCTTAATGGTGCTTTTCTGGACTTTTTTCCTAGCAACAAACCAACTCTGTATTAAGGAATTCCAGGGAGAGAAATCTTAATTCTCCAACAATGCTACAGCAGAGCTCAAATGGCCTAGGAGACCCTGCACACACATTTCATGCCTGCTGTGCACAAGCACACATCTGCTCAAGCAAAAGCTGTGGCAGCAGGACATTTGCAGTCCTGTTCACCATTCAGCCCGAACAACCTAAGGGGGCCACTTCAACCCTCAGATGCCTTCAACTCAGAAAATCGAGCTGACATCACCAACCCTAGCCCAGGCCACAGAACTTACCAGTCCTAAATGCTGAGCCCTGTTTCTGAAATGGACTAAAAGACACGTGGCCTCCAATCCGCACCTTCCAGATTTCTGCTTAAGAAGTTTTATCAAGCCTCCTGCAGCCGCATTCAAGCACCTTTCCAGGTAGGGGCCACCCTGAGCACAGATAAATGCTGTCTGCTGAGCACTAAAGGCCTCTCTTCCCCTACAGCAACAACTTGGCTATCTGAACTCCAGCTGGCTGATGGCAGCACCTGGATGCCGTCCAAAGGCAGTAAGTTTCTTGCAGCTGAATATGTTTAGTCCCTCTCCTAAGGCACAGTCTCCATTACACAGCTATTGTTTATGACCCCAATTATCTCCCAGAAACTGGTTCTTGCCTGCAGTTAATAACCAAGGCTAAGTGATCAACCGTTAGGACTCCAGAAAACTGGTTGTTAACTTCTCTGTTGACCAAGTTCAGAGTCTTTTACTGCTATTAGAAACGCAGATTAATGATGCATAACAGAAACGAACTCTCCTGTGACACAGCTAGGTGAGGGGGAAAAGAATCACTCCTTTTTCCTGGAGGTATCAGCTGAGCAGGGAGGAGATGAGCCTTCCTTTAACTCACTTCTCAGCCTCCCCTGATGTCTGGGAGATGACAAAGAACATCTTATTTTGCAGAGTACTTTAAACTTTTCTTGGGACCTGGATCATGTGGGCAGATCTATATGTAAAATGGGCTCACTCTCTGGAAACTGCTTTCAGGGACCTTTTCCAAACTAATTCCTACACTAGTGTTTCAGATTTCCAGCAGTCAACAAGAGCAGGCCAATACTGCAAACCCCTGTGGGGCAGGAAAATGAGACCTCACTTCAGAAAGAAAGGCTATATAGACCCAACGTGCAGCATGTAGAAATGAATCTCAGGTTTCAAAGAGACATCCACGTCCAGTAACAGATGTATTGTGAGCCTTTCCCAGCCTACTACTCACAGGCTCATTTGTAAAGCAGCCCTCCAACAACTCATCAGAAGACAGTAGTTTCAATTCAGAAAAAGCTAATGCTGCTTCCCTTTCACAGCTCTTAATCTTGTCTTCTGAATGCTAATGGGAGACCATCAGCCTTGCCCTCACAGGCTCACAAGGGCCACTAGGTATCTTACAGGACATAATTTTCTCAAGAGATTCACCAACCCCTAGTACTCCATAAAGCATGGAAGTCTGATTTTGGGGAATTGCCACCATGGTCTTGGGCAGCCAGTCTGTCCCAATCCATCCAGAGACACTCTGAGAGCACCAGAAAAATAAACCCAGGCAGTGCAGCTCTGCAACCATGCAGCTTTGGGACAAATGGACAATGACATGGGAAGGGGAAGAGTGTCTAGAACAAGCATAAGGATTCCTGGTTGGTTATGTGCAACATTAGGACTTGGTGCCTACAAATGACTTTGCGTGCAGTGAGCTCACTGCCTGAATCTTGGAGCATGACTGTCTCCTCCTGCCACTGCAGATATGCAGAAAACAAGGGAAGGAACAGGGCACTGCTTGCTGAAAGGTCTTCTGCAGCCAACCTCTCCTGCTCAGATGCCTGCCCCTCCAGCTCCCTTCTGACATCTGAGGAGCCAACACTGGGACAGCTGACATTCAGGACCCCCTCCTCGAAATCTGCCATATGCTGTCCAAAAGACATTTATTCTCCTACCACTCCATGCATCAGCTAGGAAAGGCAGACAAGGAAGGAAACCTTCAGGAACAAAAGAGGGCACCTTTTCCTGTCTGATCAACTGCTGGATGATAGAAGACCACAAATGTGTGTCACCATAGGTGAGAGCCAGGTGAGGATGGATTCCTCTGTGCTATCAATAGATGGTGAAGGAAGAGCCAGTGATAAGTTAGAGGAAGTAACAGATTTTCTGGTGTTGTGAAGAGGAGGTGTGAAGAGTGCAGGATCATCCTGCACTGATGAAACGGCACTCAGAGAGTGGAACATTTCCTGCAAAAGTTTGCTAGTGCTTTTTCTGTCCTGCCCAGTCCATTCCCAGCCACAACCCCCATAACCATGCAAACACAGTGACACTTTCTAATGAAAGTCGAGCACTATTTATTGTGTGTGTGGCTGCCATCAACAGAGAGGATCTGTCAGCAGGCACCCCAGCACCCAGCTGCCCCACAGAGGCACCTGAAGTGCAACTGCAACAAGCACAAACAAATGCTTGTGGTGTGAGGCCATGCCTGTAAGTCAACGGCCACCAGCTAGCGACCACATAACAACTCACAGTGAGCCTGTGGGCCTGCATGGTCCGGAGGGAAGCTGAGTGGCTGCTGAGTCCTCAGCTGCCGTCCTCCACCAGGGCTTGGCAAGAGCGACATGGCCATGACTCCCAGAGACTGCTTAGGCAGCTTTAAAAACACACTCTTTCATCCTTATGCACAGATTTACTTATTCATGTATTCTCAACAGAAGCACTAACGGCCATAATTGGATCCATTACTGGGGTTATTAGAGCTTTCAGTCACTGCCTCTGCAGCCTCGCGCGGCGCTGGGGAAATGCACAGGAAGAACAAACAGGGCAGAGGCACGGCCAGCGGCAGGGGCTTTAAAAATTCGTTAAGTTGTTGCTGTGGCAACTAAAACAAAATTTCTGGCAGGGACTGTGATGTGTGGGGAACTGTAAACTTCTCCATTTGTGGAAAACATTGGTCATGTCTCTGGAAGGGAGGTGGAGGAAAGACAGAAAGAAGGGCTCTTTTCAGAGACTGCTACAGCAGGAGCCAAAAATGGTCTGCTTGCAAATTTATCCTTACGGCAAGCCCTGATGACGGTTGGATTCTGCATACCAGAGCTTCCCAGGAGCCAGTGCACCGAGACAGAGCTGGCATGTATGGAAGAGCACTTCTAGGTATTCAGTCCAGCTGGTCTTCATTGCCAGGAAAGCAACCGAACCGCTGCACAGACACAGGCAGTGCTGGAGTCCACTTGCTTCTACCTTCACCTGCCCCCTCTGCCACACAACCTATCGAGGGTCTCCATGGAAAATGAAGCTCATCTGGGAATTAACTTCCATTGAGATGATAGGTTCTGGAACACCAAACTTTCCATCCATAAACAGCAGGAAATGGAAAAGCAGTAGTTAGGTCTGGAAATACTAAAATTTGGCTACAAAGACTGAACCTGATCTCAGAAAACATTGTAAGTTTTCAAGATACTCAGTTCTCTCTGAGCGGTCAGGATGGCAGTAACCACCTGGATGAAATGTCACATATCCTGACAAACTTCAGAAGGTGTCCGCTACTTTAACATCCCAACATGGGTTGCAAAATTTCAGGTTCAGCATCTTAAGTTCATGTTTAATTACAATGCAGGACCTGCTAAAGCAGAATCAGTGTTGATTTAATGTTGATCAATTTAACATTGATTTAGGCTAAACAAGCTGTGTTGTGCCACCTATTTAATTTTCTGGGAGATCCCCCAGTTCATGTCTGAGCCTGCCTAGCTAGCAAAGTCCAATACCTCCTGCCTCCCACTTTTCCTACTTAAGGATCACAGTTGATCAGTTTGTTACTTACGAAGTAATTAATTTAGTTTGGAAACTCAGAACAGCACAGATGCCTGATGCAAGACTCCGAATTCTCTCAAGTTTAGTGTATAGGTTGGAGCTACCAAATGGGCACTTTGCAAAAAGATTCAAGAGTGACAGCGGATGCTGCCAGCAGAAAATTTGCCTACTGAGAAATACTGTATAGGCAAAATGATTGATGAGGATTTCAGTTTTTCTCTGGAGTCAGCAGCTTAACTATGAAGACTTTATTGCAAGTTAGACTCGCTTGGTGGGACTGATTTCCACTGTGAAAGGAGAAGCAGAGGGAATGGGAGGACAAAGATATGGGACTGGTGTCGGGTCAGCATGGGGGAGCGGCATCCAAGCAGCCCCATTGTAATGCTGCCAGTCTCCTCTCCTCTGTCCCCTGGTGCCATGGAAGCTCACAGCTTCCTGACCCTGGCCCTCATGGCTCACACGACTTCACTGCATTAATGACCTCAGTGAGAATTTTTTAAGCTGACTGACAGCAACCTGGAAAAAAAACCACCCAGGAGCTATGAAATTGCACCATTGCCAAAGTGGAGCTTAACGCAGGGCAGGAAAGAAGCACTGGCTAAGTGGCACAGGAGGTCTTTAAATAGACACCCTGGGTCTGCTCTGCACAGCATTAAGGATCGTGGTGAGTCTCGGAGGTCAAGGTAAGAAATGAGTACTGGCAAAGCTCAGTGAAGCTTATGCTTACAATACAGCTCTAATTATCCTGTTAATCAAAGCAAAAATCCTTCAGTTTTGCAAATCCAGCCAGCAAAAGGCTGCAAATTCACAGCTCAGTCACTTAACCCCCAACAGCCCTACACGCTAGAAAGCCAAGGAATAGGAAGTTTAGAAAGGCTTCGAAATTTTATTCCACTCCACCTCCTTACAACCTTCTACCTTCATTCCTAGTGTTGTAACACTTGGATAAGGACTTGTTAACAAGGAGGTTTAGAGAAGAAATGTAAGGCATTACCTGTCTACAGCTGTTAAAATCTTAAATCTGTAGTATATGAACATTGTTTGTGTAGACAAAAATGTTTTGTTGGCATAAACATCACCTCAATCCATACTTCTGTCATCCACTGAAGTATATGGCATGTATCAAAACCTTACATATTTTATTCTGGTCAAAGGAGTTCATGGTGTGGTTACTTCTAGTGAACAACAGAATTTTCTTCACTGCAAACTACTTCTTTCAAAGTAGCTTGCTGCTTTGAAACACACAGACTTTGTTTTAAATACTACAGAAAGGGAGAAAAAAAAACAGTCTATCCAACAAGAGAAAGGTAGACCACACACAGATCACTTCTCAATTTCCAGAGTCACTGATGCAGTGAAGATATATGTTGCTTGAGAAAGGCTTGTCACTGGCTTTGGGTGGTGAAACAGCAGCAGCAGTTAAGGTTGGCTGGGAAATTTTCACTGTGCACACACGACAATTTTAGTCTTGACATTAGAGCTGTTAACACCTGCATCTGAGAATTTCCAAACTTTTAAGCAGTCCTAGGCCTTGAGAAAACAGCCTGCTCTCATAAATTAGGACCCCATCATAGTTGATTAGGTAAATACACGTTTTACTTTAAGTTCGTAATTTTGAGGGGCTGGCCATTTACTTAGGAACTCTTTTTAATTATGGAGAATTAAGTAGCAGAAATTACTGTGAAGCACACAGGCTACACATATGATGTCTCTGACTGTGGAGATATCAAATATGGAGACTGCTTTTTTCAGGCTGATCTTCCCCCATATATGAATATATAACCACAGGATAATCATATTCAGTCCTCCACTGTCAGGTAAGGTAGCAGAGGTGCCACAGCTTACCACAGCTAAGCACGTTATTTAATTCTCATATAAGTAACCAAATCCCATCTTAGAAACAGTTAGGTTATTTGCCCTAGTACTCTTACTTGGATATCTGAAATCTTACCGGTCTTTTGCTTAGAAACTTAATTTGCAGCCTAAATTTATTCATGGGCCATTTATACCCATTTCCTCTTGTGCCAATGTTGTCTTTTAGTTTAAATTGCTCTTTCTCCCTCCCTGGTGTTTACTCCTCTGATGTATTTATAGAGAGCATCCATATCTCCTCTCAGCCTCTGTTTTGCTAGATGAAACAAGCCACACACTTCTAGTCCTCATGTATACAATGGATTCTCCATTGCCCCCACCATCACAGAAGCCTTTCTCTCTACCTATATGCCAGTCTCATGTCAGGGTTTTTTTGCACATGAGTGTTTGGTAGTGTGCAGAGACTTGACAAAGCCATGTATACTACCTTCTCCCTAAAGGGACAGCTTGCCTTATACAACCTAGGATTGCATTTAGTTTTCAGTATATTGATAGGGTACAGTAATCTCTTTCATTAGCTAACATACTCTAACCCTTCTCTTCCCTCAACCCCCTAATGAGCTCTCAGCTTACACCAGACATTCTTGTTATCAGTCCTTAGGTGTATAAAAACTGTTACAATTCTATCATTTTGGTCATTGGTCATCAGGTTTTGCTGTATGATATCCTAGCATTGCTATCAGTAATAGTAATATGCTAACTGCTTTGTATCATGCCTTTTCGTACATCCACACCCAACAGAAAATCTACACTGGAATCTAGAAACTGCTCAGGTCATCCCAGGCAAGTATCTGTTCCAGACTAGGAAGAGGAGTGATTCTCCTTCTGCTCCAGCCTCCACCAACCGAGAACACTTCACCTGCATGTGGTCTCCTCCTGATACAGGGCACAAATCACGTTCTGCTGCTGCCCGAGACTCCAAACCGTCTTGCAAGCATGCTGAATCCTGGCTGTGCGACCGGAGACCTTGGGAAGAAGCCAACCGCCCAGGTGATGTTTTGCATTGCTCTGGTTGCAAGGACAGAAGAGGGGACCGACCTGTGCAACAGTGTTTTCTGTGTACCAGCCTACCTTCCTGTTCTAACTCAGGTGGGCAGGAGAGAACCACTCAAAGAAGATCAAGCATGACTTTCTCTGTTCTCAAGGCTCTTGCAGCTTTTCATTTTGTGACCCCATTGAGGACTAGGCTTTTCACAATCTCCTCTTTCTGACATCTCTTGCCTGCTTTTGGATGGTAGGAAGAGAAGCACTACTTTCTTCTCCAGCTACCACAGTTGAGGCATTTGCAGCCCTTGTGCTACAGAATCTGACTTTCCTCCCCTAATTACCTCTCATTTCTCCACTTCTAATTTACTTGTTTTGTTGAGTCAAAACTCTCGAGGGTGGCATGGCATTGTGACTACAGCACTCATCAGAGACCGCAAAATGCAGCTATAAAATACAACAACATTAGTAATACCTCTCTCAGATCGCTCACTGCCTTGCTACCACGACAAAAGACATTTGGAAATGCTTATCAATAACATTGATTACAGCCCAGATGCTTAAGCTAGGTAAGTATTCTCTAGTGCTCAGGAAAGCTGCCTGTGAGTGAGAGTCTTGCTCTAGCAGGACTTAAGTTGTTTTAGATGACTTTGGGCCAAAAGTAAATTGGTTTAATTAACACCCTATCCATATGGGGCTGTAAGCCGAAGAGCAGAACTAAGCTCTTGTGGCAAAGGAAGAGAACAGAAAAGCCCGGTCCTGAGCCGGCTGTTTCCAAACCTATTTACTTAACTATTAGCGAGGGTGGCTTCTCCTTAATTTATTTACATAGAATGTTTCTGTAACCATCTGCTCTTAAGCTAAATGAAAAATTATCATCTTTCTCCTGCTGCTGCAGAGACTCCCTTGGATGTTCTTAATAATACAAAAAAATCTATCATTTTAATGCAGGCAGCTTGGCTAATAAAAATGATCTGTACCATTAGTAATTATGCCACAAATACAATGCAAACAAGCAGCCTTTCCCTGAAGAGGCCAAGCATAAAACACCTCTCTCACCAACCAAGGGCCAGAGACGACAGCACAGTAGTGGGACTTGGCTTCTTGCTTCGCTACCAAAGAGCGGAAAAACAAAGAGGAGGGCAGTTTAATTAAGTTACAATTACTCATTTCTTTAACAAGCTTTAGGTGCTTCAGTCAAACCTGCCTGGGCCCCATTTTCCTAGGGAGCTTTTCTCCAGACTATTAATACAAAGCCGTATTCCTGAAGAGGGCTACCTTGGTTTACTGGCTTCTACAGTTCTCACAGTGTCAGAACCCTTTAAGGCTCTGATGTATCCGCCTTTGCTGTGAAATGAGCTGACGTTGCTAGCCCCAGTTAACAGATGGGAAACTGAGGCAGAAAGCAACTAAAAGTAACAGCAAAGATGATGAAAGAAAGCAGTGAAGCCAGAAAATTGATTTGAGCCATGCAACCATTACCGAGTAATTGAAAACATCACTTTAAGTAGGGCCTACTTAAAAAAAGCTCCACCACGGGGAGTTTGCTAACAAATGGAAGGACAGAACTACTGGCCCACATGTTGCCTGGTACCATTTCAGTGTGGCCGGCACCAGACTAACAGGCGTGATACCTAGACGTTGTTTCTCATCGACTGCTGCTCCCTTCTATGAATGGCAGCAAACTACTTAACCTCCACGCCTCAGTTTCCTCCCACAAAAAAAGCAATAAAATGCTTAGAGGTTCAGGGATGAATGAAAGGAAAACAAACCAAAGCAACACAGAAGGAAATGTTGTTTTCTTTAAACAAGTGATAAGGGAAGAGGAGTAAGATTACGCCTCAAATTGTATCAATAAAATACGAACATACCTCTTTACTAAATAACTCCATTGATAAAGACGTGTGTGAATAAAGATAATAAATTTCTTGGAGATTTTAAAACACTTCTGTAGAGAGATGAGCATTGTAAGAAATGAAATGCGAACAAATTGGAAGGCCAGTACATGCCATGAATTCCTGTAGCCCAGAGGTCTGGCAACTTGCATGTGCTGCATGAAGAAACAGGAGTGCCTGCCCTGGCGGTGGCAGCTGGGCAAGGGGATGCCGAAGGGCTGCTCACGGGAGCACACTTACAGAAGCAGAAGATTTAGTCCCAACTTGGCCAACCTGTCTGTTGGTGTTAATTTCCTCTGCTTCTGTTTCTTAGTCCATAAAATGGGGCTAAAAGCAGGTCTGTTGTGGGATGCTGGAATGGTTCATGTTTGCATATCATTTCAAAAGCTAAAGAGGCACAAAGGAGGACAATTCTTTCCTAGGCAGGTAAGAATGAGATGAGAACAGGCAGGCATGAATTGACTCCTCCATGAAAGTGCTGCAGGAAAGCACCAAAGCTTATGCATCACAGGACGGATCGTGCAAAAGACAACCAGCAATTTCCTGAGCTACAGCAGAGGAAGCAATCCACTAGGAGGGAGCCGTAGCTGTGGCCGTGAGCCAGTCCCAAAATCGCAGGGAAATATAGGAGCTTTACCAGCTGATGTTTTATACTGAGGTTAGAGATGCATATAGATCATTGACATGGGTGATATCTCACCCATGAAGGGGATTACTAAGGATACGCCAAGCTACTTTTAAAAACAACTCTCTGGATAGTTGGAGAGCTGATCTTGGCTTGCACCTGGGCAGGGCTGCTAGGGAAGATTGACGACTTGTCAATCTTGTCAGAAGTATTGTCAGATACTTCAGTTGCACTCGTACCTACACAGAGGCTGCGAGCCGCAGAGCTGAAAGTGGTTCAGGGAAGCTATCAGATTCCCGAGCCCCATCCCCGAATCTATCAGGGTTTGTGAGTGACAGGCCACAGGCAGATGGCGGGGGAAGCAAGGTGAAAGGGAGGCTGTTGTGCTACACCAGATAGGAGTTGCTTACCCCCTCACCTCATCACCATTTTCAGCTTGTATTGTTTCATGGCCTATTAATATTCATAAGAGCCTTTCTATTCTGTTTGCACTTTTCTATCACACTCGCAGACCTGATCCCTACTTGCCTTAATAGGATGCAAACCTCATGAAATCAGATCTTATTAGCAAAACTCCATCAGACGCCCTCAGCAATGCAGTACCTCAGTCCCCACTCCCGCTAAAGTGAAAGGGAAGCCTTTCACGCTGTTGACATCTGTAGAGCTCTTAATCTAATACGACATTTCAATCTTAAGAGCAGAAACGAATAGGAGTAAAACACAGTGCAGGGAATGACACTGAATGCTGCTGAGTCAAGCCCCACAGCATCACAGCCAAGAGATGCAAAAGACCTTGAAAAAAAGTTTCTAATCCTGGCTTGCAATAAACCTGACTGAACAAAGGTGCTGGTTCATTAACACCATTATCTCACTGGTGGAAGACTCTTGATTTAGCCCCAAATGCGTTCCTCCAAACTCTCTGTCCTAGAGTACAAATCTCAGCTTTCTCCCACATGACAGTGATGCTATCTTGGTGCACAACCTCACCCCTGGGGGCTTCACACAGACAAAAAAGAAGGGAATGAGCAAGAAAAGGCAGCACTGCAAAGTGGTGACCTTATCCACCATCTCTGCTCCCTGCCCCTCCTCACCTTTTAAACCACGGACTTGATCAACGTGCATGAATTTTCAACTCTTGGTCTCGCAGAGCCAAGAGAGGAGAACGAGACTGGAGCCTAGAGTGCAGCACCAACGAGGATGCTCTGCACTTCTAGAACACGTGCCTTGAGTCCTGCCTTATGTCTGCTCCATACATCATCACTGGTGATAAAGATGCCATAGATTGATTTTTCCAGATCCCAGGTGAAGTCTGTGCCTCTGGCAGAAAGAAAAATCATTGCTGGAGTTCGAAAGTTATTTTAGTATGTAAGTCAGCGAGTGAAAATAAATACAAAATGTACAGTGTCACATTCCTACTCAGTCATTTTCCTAAGTAGACAGTACATTAACACATTAATTTTAAAAGAATTTCCAGCTGCAATAGCTAACAAGGACGTTGATAGCAGGCTCTTACTCACTGAATAAGAGCTGCTCAAGTCTTAACCCTGAACTGCCCAAATCCTTTATGCTTAATTAATGACCTTCATTCTGTATCAACAATAACTGATAGCAATTTGATGGAAAATTGCTGACCTAATATTCAGGACACTTTGCCAGTCAGGTTTGATACAGAATGGTTCTGTGGTGTATATCTCCTGCTCTCAATACATGGGAGCACGAACTCTTGCCAAAGATCACATCTTACTCTTGGCAGATGGTTGAGAAAATGAGACTAGGCCCATATGGATCCAAATTGCTGAGAGCAGAGTTGGGATTTAATCACAGCCTTTCTCATCATGGAGAGGTGAAAAGCTCTCTCAAATCACCCACATTACCAAAAGGTCCTGAGTGCAAGGACTCAGGAGTATCTTATCTTTAGTTATTTCTAATTACAGGGCTTTAAAATTTCCTTTTTTTTTTTAACCTGTTGTGTGAACATCAAAGGAAAGGCGAAATCTGTTGCTATTACTATCTATTCATACTTACAGCAAGGAAATTCAGCCATATCATAAGACCATTATCTCTGACTACAAGGATTCTTCCAAGTGTATTTGATAGGATTAAGGGGAACTGGCACTGGGACCAAAGGATAGCTGCAAAGTTTCAGAAGAATACTCAGACATTTAGATTTTCAAATTACTGTACAAGGTACATGCTGTAATTTATAAAACTGCTAAAGTTAGCCAGACAAGAGTGGATTATTGTCTCGATTAAGGTTTTGTACAAGGGTAGCACCCCAATTCAGCATCCCAATTTGTAAGGTCAGGAGGGACAGCGAATTCTGACATGTAAGAAGGTTGTAGGAACACTGTTCTTCTCTCAGCTTAATTGCCACTTTCTCTGAATCAAGATCTCTGATGAATTTGCAGACCTCACAAAAGGTTTCTCCAAAACACAGGAATAGGTTCTCCACCTCTGGAGCAGAATTACAGGATACTGCAGCGGCTGCTACCTCAAGGTTGTATGTGCAGCACACTGAAATCATCATCCCAGCAGAGTATGATAAAGAATGCCCTCTGGATCCCAGATATCTTAAACAAATGCAACCTTTCCCAAGCATTTCAATCAGTGTCACAGATACATAAAACCACCCCTTGATACCATGTGGCGGTCATTACTTGTGTAATGCCCGGGAAAAAGATGCATTGTGCTTTCCCTGCTGCATTCAACTAAAACTTTAAGAAACCTCGTTCCTCAAGCTGTGCCAACATCATTTAGGTTGTTGGTGCGCAAACAAGGAGGTAAACAACAACAACCACAAAAAAATCATGTTAATTTCAAGCTCCATTAGAAATGCAGAGTTTGGCAGCAAGAAAAATCAATGTTTGTCCAGTGGAAAAAAATAAACAACCAGCACTGACAAGGGACAAAAGCGCTGTTTTCAAGTTTCTAAGAGGATGTAAAAATCTTGGTGCTCAATATCCTCTGAACTGGGGGAAAATTATTTTCTTATCACAGAGACTATTTGATTCTGACACAGGGAGTATTTTGATGCGAATTATCCAGCCCCAGATACTGTCTGGCAATGCTTTCCTTCTTTGTACATCTGATCAGCTCTGACACTAGGACCAATTGATTTCCTTTTTTTCTTTTTTTTTTTTCCTCCCTAAAGATGTCGTCAATTCTGGTTTGTTTTGATGAACTCCACAAACGCTACACCAGATACATACAGATCTCCCAGGGCTGACTTCCAGTTTAGCTGTGCTGGGTAACAAGCAGAAAAACCATCATTCTTAGGTGTTACTAGTTGTCTGGGATAAGACTTATTCACTGTGACAAGAACAAAAAATCTAAAAAAAGGATTGGAGGGTTGACCTTTCAGCAGTGCCTGAACTGAGGCCAGTTTGAGTAAGAAAAATCCTCCCTCGCCTCATTTAGGGAAGCAGCGTTGTAAAATTTCTGAGAAATAGCAGGTCCCCATTAGACCCACAGTTTGTTCATCTTTAGGAAAAATCACAGTCATTTGCTACCATGACTATGTTAATTTGTTTAAATGCAGCAAAGCTCTAAAGCTCTGGGCCCTCCCAAAGCACCAGCGCGCATTAGGCTAAACTGCACTCTACCTCATCTACAAATCCGCCAAACATCGGGGCTGCTGCCTGATGGGAAAATCCCAAGATCTGCACTCCCCAGCAGCCTGCTTGTATGCTGCAGGCCAAACCCTGACCCTGGCTATGCAAACTCAAGAGGCCGCTCTCCCTGCTAATGGGCTCTGCATGACCAGGAGCCTGCCCCTACCACAGAATTCAGCTCCAGGGGGTTGCTTGGAGCATGGTGACCGATCCACCCCCTGCAGCTGCCACCTTGAGCACTTATTTTTCCTTATAGAAGCACTAAAATATTCTCCTGCCTGAAAAAAAAAGACAGGTGAGCCAGAAAGGCTAAACTACTCCATTTAAAATAAAAAATATATCATCGTTTTTGTACCCTTTGCTGGACATTATCAGTCCCCTGCTGGCATAGTCCAGCGTAGACAAAGAGACAACTATATGTTACATGAGGAAGGGAAAATACAGAAGCTACAGCTAAAGAAGGTCTATGACATTAGCTCCTCTCCTGTCAACGGCTGGAAGTTAAACCATCCTTGCCTGCAGGTATCCCGACAGGAGTTTGAAGACAGGAGTTCAGCCAGAGATGAAATCTAGCTGTTCTGCACAGCAGTCCTAAACCAAAGAGAGACCTCCCTTCCAAAAAGCTAGAAATAATTCCCCTTTGTTCCCAATAGATTAAGTCTGTTTTCACTGTCAAGAATGAAAGATATCCCAGAGAAGATCAGAGAATCCATTTAGCAGAGACTACACATTAAAGGACTCAGACCAGAGAGGGCTAACATCGTCCTCTGGCAAGTGCTCCCTAATCTTCTATGAGAAGTATCACATCGTGTGTCAGCTCTTAAACAACTGAAAGATCTCAAAGTAAAGTGGTACTTTTGGAAATCAGAGAGCCAAGATCAAAATGAAATGCACCAACACTTGGAGTTAAAGCCCGTCTCTAAGTGCTGGAGGGTTTCTCAGCTTGCATCTCTCAGTTAAGAGGAGGAATGCTGCTGCTACTGAAAAGGCCAACACCTGACAGTGAAATGCATAAGCCAAGTCAGAATGGCTCACTTCCAGATTTAAGGTACAGCATTGGGATGTGTAAGCTTCTCCCTCCACTTACGAAGCTAACTAGTTGCTTTGCAGCTTGACTTCCTGCACGTTTTTAAATGAGCTGTAGCAAAAGTGAAGATGTTTAGTCTCCAACGTAGACAAATCCAACGGGGATATCAAGGAGAAAGCATACGCTAACATGTGCGAGGGAACCAGTGAAGTCTCAGATTATATCAATAGGTAAATAGACAAACAGCTTTGCCAGTCTTACCAGCAGATAAGAATGATGCACACTTCAACAGCGATACAGCATCTATTATGCACGATCAATTAAAGAAAAGACCAGGCAGTTCTGGTGAGGGAGGGTAAGGTCCATAGCTTTAGAGATTCAGCAGCTCTTGCTTCAGAGAACAAGCACAGCCATGTGTCAATTCATTCAGGAATTCAGACATACCAGTTTAGGCTAAGTCTGTCTTTAATTTCTAACTTTTTGCTTTTTGACAGCCCTCCAGGACTGTTAATCCATTTGTTTCTTCCCTAGATTTCATGGTGTCTGTAGAATATGTATCAAGGGATGGAAAAACAGCCCAAATATATTACCCAGGCAGCAAAGGAGGGAGAAGATACCTTCAGTAGGAAGCCTTTTTCTTCCCCCAATGAAAAGACTTATTTTTCTTTAACCTAAAATAGCTAGATGTAAGGTTCAAAGGTGATTTTTCATTATAAAGCTCTATTTCCAGGACCTAACAATTCCTCAAAATATTAACCTCTCATATTCAAATTCCATAGGCCTGTACTCTCTTCAAAGACTCGTTTCTTGGGACATTTGATCAAATTGCTTCTGACCTTTTCTAGTATGCTGAAAAGCAGTGAGGAAAGCAAGAGGGAGAAGGATGGTAGGGGAGGGATATGGAGAACAGGAAAAATTCTCGTAGAAGAATTCTTGTTAGCCTATTCTTGAACAGCTCCACAGTCCAAAGGTTTTGAAGTCGAAATTGGCACGGAAATATTTCTGCCTGAAGGATTTCAAAGAATAATCCCGGAAGGGTTCCTTGGGCATGGCCTGACTCCAATGGGAATTAGTTTTCATTTGACCCAATTATACATGTTTAAAAAGCACATGCTGAGTATGCCTGTGGGGTTTTCTGGTAAGCTCATTAAGGAGTTGATTTTGTCCCGCACCAAGTGCTCTACCTCAGTCCTGAAAAATGCTTTATAAAACCATGAGACTCATAAAAGTCCATGGGACACTGCATATTCCTTAAAATTAAGCAGATGTCTATGTGCTTTGCTGGATCAGACTTGAGCTGTGGTTTTCCATGAATTCAATCTGTGGTCCCAGAATGGCTTTCTGACAGAGATCCTGAGCTCTCAAAAATTTTGCAGATTTAGCGTAGTTGTCTTAACCAACTTTGCAGACTCATTCAAAGTAATCCAGAGCCTCCCAACTGTTCTGGCATCACAGACTGAAAAGCACTGGGCCAAGACATGCAGTAGCACTGGTCCCAAGCTATTCAATCAAATTATTATTATTACTGTTATTATTATTATTATTACCACCCCAGGTGTGTTGAAATGGACATTTTATGAAAAAACATTAAACTGAGATAAAGATCTGCTTCAAACCAATTTCATTTTAAAATTCTTCAGCACAGAAAAGAGGCAACCGGAAACCATTACTTTGCTCAACAGGAAACATTCTAGTTTATCCAGAATAAAACATGCCCTTTATAGTGCTTGTTAGAAGAAAAAGAAAATTATGAAAATGAATGGTTGGATTCACAAAACTGGTGGTGCATTTAGTTTTTATGTAATAGCTCAGAGGCGAGAGCATTCACCAAGGATAGAAGAAAACTAGGCTTAATGGCCCTAAAGATTCAAATTTTTATCTCCAAATTGCTTGCGGAGTACTATATACTTAGGCTATTCCGTATTTTGGGATGGACTTCTTTTAGTGTTTTATTCTATGCAAAAATAATTAACCATGCAGTGGAGCGAGAAGTGGAATTAAAGCACTCTCCCTGCCAGCTCAGCATTCTCACCATCAGGCTCAGGATTTCCATCAGAACCTTCACAAGACTGCAAGAAGCACGACTAACATCATCGGCCTCAAAACACTCTCTAGCTTGTTGGAAAAGGAGCTTTCTTAAAGGACGGAAAGCCTCCTGACCTGAAAGGATGGACTTGCACCTGTTTCACCTATTTTCTCCACGAGCGCTTAAGCTAGAGTCTTAGATAGGTAAGATATGATCAAGATGATAATTTCTTTTGGTATCTCCTCCCCCTGCCGCTTCCTCACTGGACATTGCTAGAAAATGTGGGTTTAAATGGGCAAATGGTTAAGTAATTACCTCCCATCCCTCTCCCCAAACATACTTACATTATGAAAAATGTTGCCAAGCTCAACTATGTATGAGAAGTAACTGCAGTTAAAGAACATCATTTAAATTTTAGTGTAAGCAGACTGACCATAACAGACCACAGATCGACTTTATTTCCCTGGGGGAAGAGGGAAAGTTGAATCACACATAGGGTTAATGCAAGATTGCAGATAATTTAGATCCGGGTTAATGCAAGATTGCAGATAATTTAGATCCCTATTTATTTACCTTAGTCCCTAAATTACAGCTAGGAGTACTGCATTCGGCGTATGTACAAATGGTCAAATCAGGTTCATCATTAGCTGCCTCAGCTCCAGGAAAGAACATGTCTAATAAGGTTACTTGCAAAATTATCAGTGTAAATGATTTACTGAGAACATCTGTAAGAGGTCTAATTCAGACACGCTGTGATAATGAAAACAGGGAAACCTAGAGCAAGAAAATTAAAATCCTACAAATGTTTCTAAACTTGCATACAAATTATCATATTCCATTACAGTGTATTATTCAAGAACTATTGTCATAGTGTTATTAAATATAATATTGTAATGCAAATGCAGCAAAAAGCAGAGATAGGATTTCTCTGCGAAAACTGATGATACGCATTTTCTTATTTTTGCACACTTTCCCTTGCATCCTTAACATTCTCCTAGAGGATACTTTCTCTTTGACTGTATACAGTCCTGTACTCTCTATTGATCCATGGTAGGACACAGCCTATCAAGTTCAAGTTCAATATAAACTGCTCACACCAGAAGCCTACAACTCTTTGAAAACATAGCAAATAAAGGAACTGCTGCTAGACCCCAGACTGCTGCAATACTAAGAGCTTCCGAGCCATCTGCTGAGATGGTTCCTAATGCATTTTCATCCCGGGGGGGTAAAGCCATGGCTAGATGAATGAAACACTAATGCCCACACTCAAACCACTCCTCCGCTGGCAACAACTGTCGTTAAAGGAGAAGCTGGAGGAAGAGCAAATCCATTGGGTAAATCCACTTGCTGCAAGCACCAAATGGTCCAAATCAAATGAATAGTTGATAGAAATATAATTTGAGAAAATAAAAGCCCCACTCAGCTTAGCAATGAAATATACTGGTTATTTGACCTGTCGGAGGAATAAATCTGCAGCATGCACCAATTACATCCAGACTGTGATGTGAAAAAACACCCAAACCAGTTCCTGAGGAAGCAATAGAAACCTTTATCATGAAAAAATTTACTGTACGCCAGGACATTGCATTTCAGGGGTCACTGTTGTTGTAGTTTAATTGCTTGCCCTGTAAGTACTGCCCAGACATTGTGTTACACTGATGTACTATTCTACTCCATGAGCTGAGGTCCTGCCAGGCTTAGAGCAATCTTTTAGAAGCCAGCCATTAGATTTCGTCCTCAGGATGTCTTTGAAAGGAATGATGTAAGACCAAACACAAAAATTGGGCATTAAGGAGTGGGAGTACTATGAAAAATGCACTACAACATGAAGCAACTCATAGAGGATTTTGTACAGACTTTGGTAAAAAATGGGATTTTGTCTGGTTATTTCTTTGTAAAGGAGTAGCAGAAAGGACAAGAAACATGAAATGTAAAAGAAAAATGAAGGTTCTTTAATGACATTTGGAAATCAGCGGACAGCAGGCAAACGATTCTACCTCTCCCATCAGTTACATGGCCGTCAAGGTCTGCATGGTCCTACCCTTGCTCTCTAGCCGTGTGACTTCAGAGAATTGATGGAGACCTGGTAAGCGAGAGCTAGCTGAACAAACCCATGTGCTGAAGACTTGCTAATGCCATTACTATCCTCAGCTTTTTCCAGTGTTTACTCTGAAGACTTTATCTCCCTTTGCTCTACCTCCTGCTTCATTTCATCTGCCCCTGCTCCATGAAGACCTGCTCCCCAGGGTACTGTAAGCAAATCCTGCCCAATACACCACCACCTAAAGAGAGGCAAACAATGAGCCCTCTAGCCAGTGAAACCATGGAAATCATCACCTTGCACAGCCTCTCTCTTCCTCTGGCCTTCTGCAAACTTTCTGGAGCAGAGATCTTCATTTATTTGTCATGTCCAATACTGAGAGAAAGAGAAGATCTAAAGAGGTGACTTCCATCTAGTTTCCTGACAGTCACAGAAATAATGAACAGTAGTAAAGCTGATTCATGGCAGGAGATGCAGAGCAGAAGGCTCATACAATTATCGTGTAAGCCCAGGTCTGAAGACAAGAATGCAGAACTGTGTGTGGAAAGGCAGGAGGAGCCCTGAGACGAAACCTGTTCACTGGTTTGAAACATATCCACAGAGGTATTGTCTTGCTCTCAGAAGTTACAAAGGAGAAAGGAGCAGGGAAGAAACAAAAAAGAAACCACATAAAGAAAATCCAGAAGGGGTAAAGAATTTCCCCATAGACATTTCCTCAGGATTTTTACAGCTACCGTCTGGTCTGAAATGGAGGGTTTAATTCCATAATTTGACAAGCACGACACATTTTATAAGTAGGAACAGGAAGGGAAGATAGTTTGTCATCATGGTAAGAATTGAGGCGAGTACGCTGTTAGCCTGTGAGCCAGACACAGAATTAACATCTCATGAGTGAATCATGCTATACAGCTTGACAGTCTGACAAACCTAACCTGAGCTACACCAAGAAATCAAGTTTTTAGAACTACCTAGTTCTTCATCTTAATCAGCACCTGTGTCAGGCACCTCTTCTTCCCTGATGCAGTTTGTTTATGCAGTTACGGTCTTGGGGCCCACACTGGCGAGGCACAGGTGATAGTCATTTTGAAACAAGACAAGCAAAAATCCTGCAGCATGGGCTGTCTGAACACATTTGGTTGGTATCTGTGTCAGAGATGGTTATGTGACATGTCAGTACAGACTTCCCAACACTTCTGCATTAGGCTCCATATGTGTTCTGATAGGAAAGATCTAAAAAAGCATGAGGGCACGGGGGAGAGAAGCATCTGAGTAAGAGACAGACCCAGACAGATGAGCAAAGTCCTTACATTACCATTTGTCCCTGAATTAAGCCTAGCCTGAGAAGAGAGTCGTTTACAAGGGATAGATCCACTAGAAATGAGAACCATTACAGTTTGTGCATTAAAGGGATCAGGCAACATCTGCAACCAGAACTGAGAGCATATCAATTCTGCATTTCCACGCTCGTGGCACCAGAAAAAAAACAACATTATGGCTACAACTGAATCATACTATTTTGATGATTCACTTGCAACAACCGTAGGGTGCAATAAAAAATTGTGGCTTCCACGGTCTGTTGCCTCTCATAAGGGCTGAAATTTCAGACAGCCACGACTCAAAGAGTTCAGATGCATCGCTAATGCATCACTTGTGCATTGCTGTCAGCATGGGGAGGGGAAGAGGAAGAGAGTAAGTGCAAAGAGTTTGGGCTTTGTGAGGTGAAAAAGGTGGAGATATTCTAACACATGCATCACAGAGCTATACTATACGACAGCATGTACAGGTCCTTGGGCCAAACCACTTTCCCAAAAACCTGGAAAAAGCGTTGCTCTAAGAACCTCAGCACAGATGAGGGCTCAGAGGGGAAGAGAAAGGATAGCATAAGCACAGTATTCAAGGTGACAAAAAGTTCAGGTGTCTCTTTACACAGCCAGCCAGGTTTTCTTTCAGCACTGCAAGTGACATTACACCACCGGGGACTAAAAACACCCTGCAGACCCACTGTCGTGATCCCTGGCCAGGCATCATGTCTTTGCACTGGGTGACAGCAAATCTCGAGCAGACCTATGTAAAGAACTTTCAGCCCATAATTTGATACATCTGGTTTTCCTCCTTTTTCCTCCAAGCACAAGTTGTCAGGAGGCTGGCTGCAAAAATCTCGATCTACTTTAAAGTAGTTGTGAATGCTTTCCACAGCCTGTTCTTGTCCTACATGCAAGTACTGTGCCAGTGTGGTGGGTTTCAAACTGTATCCCTGCAGAGGGATGGGTCATTTGTCTTGTGACTGTGCATCCCCAGAGTCACTGGCACAGAAGGGGGATGCAGTGAAGGGAGGGGTCTGGTTTGGGAACAGGGATGGAGAAATGGAGCCACCACAAAAAGGACCGTGGGAGGAAGGCAGGTAGCACAGACAAGAGAAAAAGGAACTTGGGGCTTCCAGGAGTAGCAGAACTGGGCCACAACTTTCTGCAAGAGCTCCAGGACAAGACTCAATCATCATCATAATCGTCCAAGATACAGCACCTTGCCTTTGCTCTTCTGGGAAGCTCTACTTTCTTTTTTCTGAGTTCACCTTTCTGTTAGCTGGAGTCTTCTTAGACAGCTGCAGCTGTGCAGTCCTTGAGCTGCCCCTGACACAGCCACCTCTTCCCACGCACATCTCTCCTGCTGTGCTTCTACAGCAGGTTCCCAACAATGTCTTCTTGAGAAGTCATTCCCCAAGATCACGTTTTCCCAAGTTGAGAACAGTGGCACAACTGATTATCAAACAGTTCAGTAGGACATGGAGTTTGGAGTGGGGGAGGAAGTGGCAGATGAAAAGAAAAGGTTTTGGATGTGGATGCAATTTCCAAGACAAAAACAAATAACGTTCTGAACTTAGCAATACAACACACAATTCAAAACTCACGTTCCTTGAACATTCAACTCAAACATTACCTTTTGTGGGTAGGAGGGCTGGCAAAGTTTGAGTGCTCTGAAACCCTCCAAATGCCAATGGGAATGACAAAATCACTCTTGAATTAGAATGTGCGCTCATGCCACAAAATAACTCAGGAATATAATTTTTCTCATACTCCCTGCTCAGTACCTCTTAAAACGGGAGGAAAGTGGTCTTTACCAAGGAGATGGGGGTTGCACTAAATTCATATGATAAAGCAAATCCTAGGCACTTGGCCTTCTATCTTAGAGCAACTTGATATTATTAAGCAATAACTCTTTGAAAACACAGCATCCTAAGTGAAAAAAAAAAACAACAACTCAGAAATGCAAGGCATCCAGGAGTTAATTTCTCTAAGTAACAGAGAAGCAGAATCCACCTACATTTGTGACATCTTCCATTAGTAAGTTTTCTAGATGAGCAATTCATGACACTGAAGAAACGAGAGCATTAGAATGTGAAATGAAGGGTGATGGATGGAGACCATAGCAAAGAAAATGATAAATCATGATTTGAGCTATAGATCTGCAATTCTGGGGAACACGGCTTCTTCTGACTCCACCGGATTGTGTTAGACCATAGCTTTCCAATTACATCCCTCTGTATTCTTCTGCTGTGAAATTAAACCAGGGATGTTGCTATCATGAAGGAACTATGATCAAGAAGGAATTAAGAAGTCCTAAATATGCTACTGTATAAATCAATGGAGAGTGCACATCTAGAATACCATGCACAATTATGTTTTTTTCACCTTGAAAAGGATATAATAGAACTAGAGAAAATTACAATAATGTTGCAATGCTGCTGGTTGAGAGGTATAAAGCAGCTTCCAGATGAGAAAGAAATAAATAGTTTAGATCTCTGCAGCTTGGAAAAGATATGACTGAGGATGAATATGATAAAAAGCTTTAAAACCATGAATGGCATAAAGAATTTGAATAGGGGATGATTATTCATTATTTTTTATACCACACGAACTAGGAGGCAGCCAGTAAAATGATCAAGCAGCAGGTTTAAAACAAATGAAAGAAACGATTTTTCAGACAACACACACTTGAATTATGGAATTAAACTGCCATGGATTTCTGTGGAGGTCAAAAGTATAAATGGCTCCAAATGTGATTAGATAAATTCATGGAGGACAGGTCTATCAGTGGCTATCAAACATGATGGTTCAGATGGAGTCTTTGGCTCTGGAAATGCCTAAAATGCAGATTGCTAGAAGCTAGAGAGATATATTGGGGAAGAATCACCCCAAACCTCCTCTAGCAGTGGAGTTGGGAACACACACTAACACTTAAAAGCCTCAAAAACGTCTCACTCCAAAGGCAAGTCTGACCACCACCCCAGGCGGGTTCACTGTGGCCTGTGGAATGGCATGCTTAGCATCGCAGATCACCTTAAGAGTGCCAACTAAAAGAGATTTAAGGAGAGGATAAATCAATTTTACTGTATTACAGAACAAAGGCAATTATTTGGATTATACAACTGAGAAGAAAAACAGGTGCAGTATTTCTGAAGGAGCTCTGCTATAGACTTTCATTGCCTCCTTGAATCTTGGGAGTGTCTGTTTTGTGTGATGACTCTCAGTCTTTTGGGGAAATGAGGAAAATAACAAAATTAATTAGTATCTACTTGAAACTTAATTCCGAGTTTCTGTTCTGGATTCCATCCAATGCTTCCTCTCGCATTAAGGTTTAGAGGATAAGTCCAGTAACAGTTCACTATTGAGTATTATTTCAGAGAACTAAGTTGGAGATGCTTCCTAGGCATCAGGGCAGAGGGCTTCAATACACAATGCAATATGGTGTCCCACGTATTCAAATCGTGACTTAAAAGTACAGTCTCACTAAACACCTAGAATTGTTTTTCTCTCAGGGCAAGGACACTTGATGATATCAAAGACATCTGATATTGCCTTCCCTATCCCTCACCCACTCTTTAATACAGGTAAATACACTATCCTGCAGCCAGAGTTAAGTGACATGCAGGAGGAAGGCAAAGGAAACAACTCTAAATTCATCTGGGGACAAGTTCACCTTTAGTTGTCAGAGAGTTTCTAGATGGAGTGGTTTCTTATGACTTACTACATGCTTGGATTATCACAGATTTGGTTGCTTCCCTAGACAACAAAATCCTCTTTTTGCTTTCACAGCATCATACAAGTCACATAGCATAAAACATACACATCCTGTAATAATTTTCTGATAATCTTATGACCTCTGACAGGGTGCAAGATGCAACTAGATGCTACACACCACATTAATATTGCTGATGACTCACTTGACAACAGAGGGTTTATACATAATCACCTTTTTCCTGCAATACAGTGAAACATCCCATGCTCGTCTGGAAGTTTTTCTCACCTGTTCAAAGCATTTTGGGGTTGACTATGTTACACTTAAGTGTTTCACCACTACTATCGTAGATTCAGAGAAAAGTTCACGTAACATCTTAACACACTTGTGATTTTCAGCTCGTCTCTGGCAGCACACAGAGACCAAACATGATACACGGACAAGACAAAAGACAATTTAAGAAATGCGGTGTCTGTCCTGTGCAGAACCTGTTTAAGCCCTGCTTGCCCAGTGGAGGGGCAACCCCATAAAAAGTCATCTGTGTAAAGCATCAGAGTAACAGCTCAATTATTTGAGCAAAGCAAGGAGACTGGGTCTTACCTACTATATTTTTACTTAAGGTACAACACGTGCATCATTTCCTCCTGCAACCTACCATTGAGATATCCTTATTTTGCTCATTTCACTTCCTACATTCAAAATGTCACCAGCCATCACTTCCCGATAGTCATGTCACACTGAAAAAGGCCAATGACTCCCAGACACTAATTTTTTTTCCGGCACATTAGGTGTGTATAAAATCCTTTCAGGCCCAGTGTCTATGAAGACAATGTTGTTCAGGTCTCCATGGCTTCCCTGAAAGGCCCCTAGGACTGTCTGTGCCACATCATGGTTCTCAGTCTCGGCAAGGCAGGGTCATTGCCGTCTAGAACCTCATCTCCTCTAGGCCAGTATCTCTTTCCTACCCTTCAGACTTCTGCACTCTGACTTCTTAGGGTATTTGTAAATTCTTGATTTTATATCTGCATCCCAGGCTCCAGAGTGACTGGGATCCAGCACAGTCTCACCAGGGGGGCAGGCAGTTCAGCAGCCAGAAGCCCAAAGAGCCAGTGCCAGGAACTCTTTGAATACCGATGTGGCTCAGAATTTGTTTAGTGCTTTTGCCCACTACTTCACCCTAAACTTGGATAAACAACGATTAGGATGCCAATCTATGATATTTGTTCTCTCACCAACTACCTTCCTCACTGCATTCTCACTGAATAGGTTTCCCCTCTGCTTGGACTGCAAGCTGTACTGGGACAGAAACATCATCTCTTATATTCTGGGGAAAATCTAATGTATTTTGCCAACAACAATAGGTTTCGGTGAAAATTCTGCACGCACAAGAGCTACAGAATTAGGTACAACCTCACAATATTCAGTGATAAGAGCTGCGGCATCTTTCAGAAAGATCTGGTTTGGAATAGTTACCGGCAAAGCAAAAAGACAGTGCTCACACAGTGTGAACCCTCGGACTCGCATCTGCCTTGGCTCACAAGCTTTTTGCAGTCATCATGAAAACGTCAAAACAGGTCAGGTGTTTTCATGCCAAGATCTCTTGCCGGGGAATTCATACTGTGGTGGCATGGAGAATGCTGGGTGTAAGACAGCTAGAGAAAGGACTCGAGAGAGACAGGCTGCAGAACTGTGAAAGGGGATGCTACTGGAGCAAACACGAATCTTAAGCAAAGGGTCAGCTCTTTTCCTTCCTGAACTGCTCAGCTTTGTGTTTTGCCAGTCAAGAAGTCAAGGTGCACTCTGAAAAGCAAACAGCCAGTGCTTATAAAAAACTGTTACATTTCAAACATGTTCATTTGCAAGCACCTCCCATGTGAACAATTTCTGCTACTTAAATTTTTCTTTTAAATGTAATGAAAATAAAACTGTTGTGCATTAAAACAAAAGAGGATGCCATGTTCTCTTATTATTTTCTTCACCGTTGTCCCTGGAGTACAGGCCTCACCATAAACAATTCTTTTGTCCTCCAGGTATACCACAAACACAAATATCCGCAGACAAAACCATTTTCAGCTCCTTTTCAGGAGTGAACGTTCTTTGCACCCTGTAGTGCATTATCTCTAAAACGTCTTCCAAAGATCAAATCCATCCCATGGTTCCTATAAAAGGTCACGTTTTGCAATGTAGCCTACAGAACAATGACATTTCAAGGATCAAAGAAAAGGTTAAAATATTCCTATAAATCTATTCTTGGGACTTTTAAGTATTTTCTACGCAGAGGGAAATGTCATTTTTCTTCAGGAGCAACTGAGGGCTCTGTGATGGGTAATGGGTCTGTTAGGTTTTATATGGTGAAAGAAAGATGCACTTCACTCCCCAACTCATGCAAATGAAACCTAATTTAATTTTAAACCTCATTTATTTATTTAGATTTAATCTAAAACTCCCACATCAAAGCAAACAGAAAAACAACGAATACTATTGGGGCCTTAATAAAAAGAAATTGCAGCAAGCCAAAATAAAACTCAAAGGAGCAGCTTCTGCATAATGTTATAAATTATGGCCTTGTAGAGCACCCCAGCCCGTGAAATCCTTTACTCAGTCAGGCTGATGCCGAGTGAATGCTGAGGATTTAATTCAGTCGCTTAATGCTCCGTAAATCTGAGCTGGCGTTGAATTTTGAGATCTGGAGCTTGGTGGTTAGAATTACAGCAGTGGGGTGGAGAAGCTTTTGTGGCAAGAAAGCAGCCGGTACCCTCTCTGGGCTCCCGGGAGGCCATTTCCAGGTTCTAAATGAAACGAGCTTATGGCTCCCACTCACTTCTTACTTAGCACTAAATTACACTCACACAGACGGCAGATACTGTACGCAGGGGAAAGAAGGTGGCAGCCTAGAAAAGACTGGGGGAGAGTGGGAAGCAACACTTTCTGTTCCCCCTTCTTGAAGTGGCACGGCCGTCTCACCTCTGCAGGACCTTGCTGCGTGGGTCCCTCTGGCTCACCATACATTTCTAACTTAACAGGTTCTGTATTTGAAATAATGTCTAAAGGGAAACTGAATGGCTCAGGAAAACAGGAGGAAGATATAAAACTTCACAGCTTTAGCTGGAATTGGCTTTATTCAGACCAGTTCCTAGTTAGGCAAGACTCTGCACAATAAAAATCTAAATACTGCAGATGCTAATTGGGTGCCTCGTTCTTGGCAGTCTCACCAGAGGCACATGGAGGACAGAACGATCATCTCAGTTTTTGATGCCTGCACAACAAGGATAAAACCCATTGGCAGGAAAAGCACTGTGCATTTTAGACTGGTTTGTTTGATGAACAATGCCCTTGTTCACAGTTACAAAGCAGAACAGTTACAAAGCAGAACTGTTTAACTTTACAAAACTGGCACAAAAGTCTTCAGGAGTAAGGTATTGAGGGCACGAACCGGATAATGGCCAGAACAGAAGCTTACCTTATACCTGACCGATGGGAATTCTTCAGAAAGGAAAAGAATGTTCCTCCAGTTTCCTTTGGGAGTCTGAAATCCCCATCTTTCATATTTGTGGCTACAGCTTAGGTAACTGGCCTCTGTCCCTTCTGCTCCTTCTTGTAAACTTCAACGTTGGGCTGGCATCGGTGTCAATAGTGGCTTTGTGGGGCATCCTAGCAGAGTCAGGCTAAAAACAGGACACCAGGAACTAAGTTTTACAACATTTGATCACCCACAGCACTAGGCAGAGCTATTTGGAGGCATCCAGCACACAAGCCACAAGTACTGCTGCTCAGCCCAGACACAACCTCCACCTCATTCTGCAGATGCTTTTGTGTTACACCGACTGTTTTTGTGAACTCCAGATGCTGCATAAAGTGAGACTCAGAATAGCTGAGACCTCTATGACCATGTCCTAATCTTAGTACACCCCATTTTCAAACTCAGTTTCTGGTTATATCAGAGATTTCATTAAATCCTCATTCTAGATGGAGAATCCTCATCCCAGGCATGAGAGTCTGTCATCATGCTCTTCTGCATGGCCGTAGAGTTTTCCTAATTTATTTATTTACTGTTTGTTTGCTGTTGTGGGTTGTTTTTTTTTTTTAGATTTCCTTTCTTTCTCTGGATCTTCTTTGTTTATTAATCACCAGTCACTGAATCATGCGCGAAGTCTTCCCAGACTGAACTGCTGAAAGGTTTATTTTTGTACTGCTTAATCTTTTCTTGTGTTCATAATTCCCCATTTACCATACTAATTGTGTAAATTCTGGAGATCTTCATTGTTGCACCAGGCTTCCTATCTGTGCCTTTTCCAAATTTTGAAGCATGCAGATTCTGCTCGGTGTTCTCCTTACACCAATAGCTTACATCCACTTTAGACTCTAGACAGAACCCCCTCAATTCTTAAAACTCTTGGTGCCATCTCAGATCTTAGCAATCATATTCTACAAACAGGACTTAACTGAGCTGTGACTGGGAGCCAAATGATTTTTAGCCCTAAAGGCTTCTTTGATATACAGAAATAGAGTTGTACAATAGATTATGTGCTCGTGCAAAAGAAATCACTGGACCTATAAGGACCTGTTACTTCAAAGCTCACTTATCTTTTGTGCTGTCTAGTGCTTAAAAGACATGAGGACACGAATGAAAGATTCCAACCTTCAGCACAGTCTTAAT
Organism: Aptenodytes forsteri; assembly: GCF_000699145.1. Classification (NCBI taxonomy): domain Eukaryota; kingdom Metazoa; phylum Chordata; class Aves; order Sphenisciformes; family Spheniscidae; genus Aptenodytes; species Aptenodytes forsteri. The sequence goes on from NW_008795128.1 coordinate 4,922,584, forward strand.
AAAGATTTCCAGCTATGATGAAAACAAAAAAAGAAAGAAAAAAAAAAAGGTAAAGTTAAAAACAACTGTGTAGATTTCCTCTTTCTCTGGATCTTCTTTGTTTATTAATCACCAGTCACTGAATCATGCCAGAAGTCTTCCCAGACTGAACTGCTGAAAGGTTTATTTTTGTACTGCTTAATCTTTTCTTGTGTTCATAATTCCCCATTTACCATACTAATTGTGTAAATTCTGGAGATCTTCATTGTTGCACCAGGCTTCCTATCTGTGCCTTTTCCAAATTTTGAAGCATGCAGATTCTGCTCGGTGTTCTCCTTACACCAATAGCTTACATCCACTTTAGACTCTAGACAGAACCCCCTCAATTCTTAAAACTCTTGGTGCCATCTCAGATCTTAGCAATCATATTCTACAAACAGGACTTAACTGAGCTGTGACTGGGAGCCAAATGATTTTTAGCCCTAAAGGCTTCTTTGATATACAGAAATAGAGTTGTACAATAGATTATGTGCTCGTGCAAAAGAAATCACTGGACCTATAAGGACCTGTTACTTCAAAGCTCACTTATCTTTTGTGCTGTCTAGTGCTTAAAAGACATGAGGACACGAATGAAAGATTCCAACCTTCAGCACAGTCTTAATAAAGATTTCCAGCTATGATGAAAACAAAAAAAGAAAGAAAAAAAAAAAGGTAAAGTTAAAAACAACTGTGTTATTTCAGAATTGCCTTCACTACTACTGCTAGATGACTTTGCTCTGTAACACACCAATGTATTCTGTCCCACTTTCTTAAAATAAACAACTGGTCTACGGCTTGTCAACAAAGCTCCATTTTCAATCACCCAGGGAGACTAGGCGAAACACATCTTGCAGTGTCCCTCTTGCTATAAGAAGGGTTTGGGGGCACTTCAAGCTGAGAATTTCTTCTGTTTTGCCTTAGAGTGATTTGCTGCCTAAGATATGACAGATTTGTGTTGACAACTGGACCTAAGAATTTAAGGAAATCCTAAAGCGGGAAGGGGATATTTATTGACAAGCTTGTGTCTTGCTCTGGATCCAAAATTCTCTTTGTTCCAGACCAGAGCAACCATTAAAAAAATGAAAACTGAAGATGGTAACACAGTGGCTAACAGGAGAGTGGAGGATGTAAGGGCAGATCACCTTGCACAACCTAATTCAGAATACTACATCTCTGTCACAGAAAGAGTGATGCTAGCTTGCTGCTTTCAACAGGACTTGTGGCATTTACTTTTCATATTGGGGGTTATATCTTTACCTTCTGCAGAGTCAGGCTGAGCAGAGAAAAAAAGCATTAACTAGGATTTTAGCAAAGAAAAAACTACCAGGGATGCAATGAAAAAAAAAATCAATCTTTCCCTTCTACTAACGAATAAGCCATAATCCTACCTGTACATAATGTAAAACATCTTTGAACCTTACAGTGCTGCCAGGATTAAAGGAGATTAATTTATAAGAAATGGGAAAGATGTTAAGATTCTTCAACGTGTATAAGGCATCGGCAGCAGCTGAGCTATGTAGTTTGAGCTGAGAAGCAATTTGCATTATGTGTGTGAGGGAAGAAGGTGGTTGCTCACCTGGGCTGCCTCACGATCTTTATAATCAACAGACATATATAAGATGCACTGACGAGGGCAAAAATTTGCAGGGGAATTGAGAAGACAGGCTGCCCTGGCCCCTTCTTTTTGAAAAATCCAAGAATAAATCAAAGAAGGAATGAAGAGAGAACAAGCACACAGAGCTGTCAGCGCACTGCGGTTTTTGGCCGTTCAGTTGCCACACCAGGGAATCAGGGATCAGTTTCATGTGCTGACCTGACCAAGGAAAATGACAGGGAAGGACAAGGACACGTAGGAGGGTTGCTAGCTGCAGAGTTAGTGGTAGCAAAGGTCTCAGAACTGGTCTGAATAAATCAGCACAATTAGACCCCAATTACAGCCTTTATGTGCTACCACAATATAAATATTTAATAAGAAGCATGGTGGCTGGAATATCATTATTCATCTGCAGTTAAGCAGTATTAGCGAAAGCATAGCTTCTGGAGAAGACGAGCTGTTCCAAGAAGTTACGCAGGAACACAAGATCCTAAATTTAGAACAAAGACACTTGGAAAATATGGTTCTGTAACTGCACTTGATTTGGAGGTAGTGAGTCCAGCTAAGAGGCAGAAGAAACCCAGACAATGTGAAGAACAAGCCCCCAGCTGGGACCATCTTCTCCCTTTTGCTCAGACTCGAAAGAGACCAAGGCATAGGGTGCGTGGCAAGAGCTCCCTGCAGAGCACAGGCAAGAGAGGAGTTCCAGACCTGCGGGTATGAGTGAAGGAGCTGTGAAGGCGCTCAGAAAAGAGATTAGGTGGAACCTGGAAACCCTGCAAATACTTTTCACTCAAGGAGTTGTGGGGAAGATGTAGACTTTAGCAAGACTAGTATTTTTGGTTCAAGTGCCAAATACAGCCCTTATAAGAGCCAGTATAAGAAATACTAGGCTTTAAAAGATTTTTTTAAAGGCTTTACAGAGTAAGGTAGATTCTAACTAAAGCAATGTCCTTAAAGTGGCTAACAAAATTCTTTAAAATTACGAGACATGAGATAAAAGACACAGGAGGACGTTGGAAACCACAAGTTAAATTACAGAACTTCCTCAAAGCAGAGGGCATCAGAGGAAATTGTTCTCTGTCATGCAAGAGATAAAAAGCATACAGAGACTAAAATAGAGGCTTAAAAAAGCCTTTTAAGTTCCAGTCAGTATGCTTTCAGCAAGGTACATCTTTCTAACGTTTTTACTGTATGTTTGTATATAAATAACATTCCTTAATAAAAAAGGCCCACTAGAAAACATGAACTTAGAGATTAATTTATTAGAAAAAGAGCTTATAAGAAATTCTGGGCCTTCAGAAGCATAAATAGCATGGCAAAAGACCAGCCCCAACTGCCATATGAGGGCGGCAATGTTTCCCACATAGCAGATAATGTTCCAGTCTGACAAGAAGAGAGTCAAGACAGAAGGCACCTTGCGTGACGGGACAGCAGCAATTCAACAAACCACCGAGCACAGAAGACAGCATGAGCTGTTGAACACAAGCACAGCGCTGCCTGCCTTCAGGACATGCAGACGAGAGAGCATCGGGGGACACAGTACGCTGGTAGGGTACACAGATGGTACACACAACATGTCTGGTAAAGGGATTACAAATATACGGGGGAATGTGAATGAAGGCACCCTTTGCTTTTACTTACAAAACCAGGGAAGTAGGCTGTGAGGTGGTATGTTGTACCTCGGCTGTCATACAGCACCTGCTTTTGTGGGACTGCACCTCAGCCTTGGGCAGGACACTGTAGGAAACCTGCTGTGCCTTCGGGGAGGCGGGAGATAGCTCAGATTCCCACTCTGAACCAGGCTCACCACCTGACACCCACGAGTTCCTGAAGATGCACAAGTCATCAAGGAAGGGAGCGGTTTGTCTGGAGATTAAAGACAAAGTGTCATAAAGCTTTAAGAAGAAAAAAAATCTATTTATTTCCTCACTCACTTCCTCCTTCCCTCCAAATTTTGATACTCTCTCCATTGTGGCAAAGACAATGAGACACCGTACCCAACGTTGGGAATGTTATAACCAGACATGGAGAAGCATAGCCGTACTGTCCCTCTCACCAGAGCTCTGGCTGCCATGCTGACAACTGGGGAGGCCAAACAGACTGAAAAACTGCCCGCGGAGATAGCAGACACCTGACAAAAAGCCACCCCGATTGACATGGCACTGTTGCAGCTCCCAGCGCTCTTCTCAGCTGTCGGAAGAGGTCCCCTCTGAAAAGCTTCTCTCATAAGGGAAGACATGCAGGCTCTGTTTGTCACAGGAGGACAGAGAAACCAGAAAGGTGAAGAAATACATTACTGAAAAACAAGCAATTCTGTAATAACACCTGAACAGAAACACCTCCCTTTGACAGTGAGACTGTTGCCAGAACCACACATTTAAGGGCTTATATTCCCAATTCTGTCACCGCAGCTTAATGAGACACCAATGCCAGCAAAGCAGCTTTAACCGCAACACAGTGTAACCCATTTTCACTGTGGGCTGAAGTAAGTTGCACCTCCGTGCATGCTACCGACTGAGCTTGAGTTTTGGTGCTTCTATGACACAAGCACTTTTAGAGAAATGCTAACTCTCCTTGGGTCTTTCTTTCATGGAGGCAGGCTGGGGCTGTTCTGAAGTACTCTGCAAAACATTTCATGTATGTCTCTAGATGTACAGATGAACTAGAAAAGCTATGACCGAAGACATATTCAGTTTGAAAAAGATATCATCTGTGACTCCACAAGCACAGATCTCTTTACAGTTATATTTTAGTACTGGGGAGACACCAGGATGTGCCGTGGGACCCTGCCCAAGTTGTGTAACCTGCCTCTATAGCTCAAGTTACACAGATGTAGGACTGGATATAAAGCAGAGACCCTATTAAAACTAGATGCTAAAGATGAATGGAACTTTTCTGAAGAAAGATATTATATAAGATGAGAATTTTTTCACTGGGTAAACTTGTCCTGAAGCTAAAAGTGGGAATGCCTGACCCATTACACGAAGTTAAAGGGTCAGTAACAAATTAATGGGATCAGTGGCCCCATTAATCTTCCCATAATGAACACCAGCTCAAACAAACCCTTCTTCCCGAAATACTTGAAGATATTTTATATTGGCAACAAATTTACCTTATTGAACCTAAAATCATATAAAAGTGATTTAAACGTACTGAACTTCCCTGAAATGCAGAAGGTATTTTGAAACAGTACCACAGCAGAAGGTAGATTGATAGCATAAATTAGTGCACTGACCTTCAACTCCTGGAGAGCTGAGCGAGGTCACCAGGGTAATAAATTTTGGTGTTGCCCACACAGCCCTTGGTGGATATTTGCCCGTTGCAAAAGTTACACAGTGCAACATGCTGCAAATGGCATCACCCGCTCAGAAACAGCACACAGCTGGGACAGATGGGGATATCACAAGCAAAGCTATTCTGAGTTCGCAGCCTCAGAGAAAAGGATGGATAAACAGAAATAGAATATGAAGTTTACAACAATGGAGGACTAAGATGCACTGGCAAATTATGGGACACGACGTGCCCGTTTCCTGCTCTGACTTTCTTTTCTGGTTCTTAGTTACGATTCCAGCTTTTTTCCTGATCTCTTTTACACAAAAGACTGTGCAAGCAGTAATGAAACCAGGCTTAGCTGTTAGTATTACCAAATTGAAATGGTGCTTTCATCAAGTCCAGAGAGCTAAAAAGACTGGCTAGCACAAATTACCAGCTGCATTCCTGCCTCTCCTGATTTCAGTGATTTCTGCAGTAAGACATGAAATGAGATGTCTGAACAGCAATCTTGGAAGTACGTTCTGCCTGCTCATCAAGCACAGACTGGAGCCAGATTTTCAAAATATTTTCTTTCCCATGGAGGCACTGAAGAGAAATAGCCAGATTCTCAGTGGGAGCTGGATATTGCCCTCATGTTAACAACTTCTGAAAAAAACTGGCCAAAAAGACCGACTTCAGGCCAAATGTGATTTTTCTGGAAGTCAGGTTCCCATTATCAAGAGGTGATTATTGTCCAGGATGACAAAATATCCTGAGCACACTTAAGAGCAACAAGGATATGTTCTCAATCTCAGAAAGACTCATCTCTATGAAGACCTAGGGCTTCCTATGTCTTGGTAAGAAAAGGAAGCATGAATTACAGCCAGATTGTTGCTTAGGGACTGCTTTAAACTAAACCTATGTTCTCCAGAAATCAAGCACTGAGGGAATTAAACAATAAACCCAAGCAGTATTTTCTCACTTATTACTGATTTATTCCCTTGTTTTGCAGGTGGGGAAAGAAACAGAAGGAAGGGAGGGAAAGTAAGAAATCCTGGTAAGCAAATATCCCTCCACAGCTCACATGCACTCCTCACATCCGCATCACGGACAATGCCAGCAGTGCAGCACGTTCGCCACAGCTGTGGTCAAGCGGTTTTAAGAACAAAAGGAGAGCATGCAGATTACCTGGAAATTTGGGATCGTGTGAGAAAAGCCTCTCTGTACCGCTCAACCTCCTACCAGAGCACGTTCCTCCAGTGGGAACCTACCACATTTTATCGCAGAAGAGCCAATTTATTTCATTGCACATGTGCTCACACATATACTGCTGTCAGGACGTGAAAATGTTTTCCCTGGACAGCACCTGGATTCTGTATACATCCTGACCCAGGCAAAGCCACAGAAAGCAATGCAACTGGTCCTCCCCCTCCACCAAAAATGACACCGACTGTGGCACTGTTGTGTTGGATTTCTGCAAAATAACAGATTTTGAACTACCTACAACATAGTGCATTGCTCATTAGCTCTGGCTAACAGCTAGAGCTCACCTGGCAGCCGGGTTTGCCTGGACGTTCTCAGTTCTGTGTATTTACACCGTGAATTTACTTCCATTATCAAATCAGGAACTTGGGTGCTGAATATAAAATAAAACTAAACCCAATGTTCTTCCATAAAGCAACTCAGAGGAGACTCTTGAAGGACGTTGCTACAGAAAGGGCTAGGATTATACACAGACTCATGTCCCACAGAGGACTATACGCTAACTCAAATGAGATTTTAGTAAGTTTTTACTGAGAATTTCCATTTTCCATTTAAACACATTGTGAATCTATGTGCTTTGCCAGTGAAATTGCTTAAAATGGCATGAAATTGAATGCCCCCCCAACCAAATGCCAGCTGACAAGACTGATAAAGCAAATGCTGATATTGAGACTAGACAAGATTAAATTCTACTATTTAGAGTGTAACAGTTTGTAATTAGGGCAGCAATGGTCTTTGTTGGAAATGTAAAATGGTTTTGTACCAAATGCATTAGAAGAATGATAGAAATTCTATCACTACTTCATAGCTTTGAATAAAGATTTTATCGTATACTAGGGAACTCTCTTTAATAAACACTTTACCTGATAAAATAAACCTATTAATATTGAATAACTGCCTACTCATCTGCAGGTGCCATACAATAGTAAACCTGAGATGTTGAAAAGGACAAAACTATTCAATGAAAGCTTCTGCTCAAATACAACCATTTGTTGCTAAGAAATTGCATTAAAGACACTGGACACCAATGGAGCTTTCTAACTGGCTATGAAAGCTGCTGCTTGTGCATTTGCTGTGTGTACCGCACACAGCACACAAAGAAATGAGACTATATTGCTATTTGCTTTGTGATTTGCATTTCACAGTGGCAACGGGACAGGCCAAAGCAAGCATTTCCTGAATAACAATTATTTACTCCCAGACAATTAAATCACTTTGTTTTAGGTCATATTTATATACAGGGTGGGAAGCAATATACTGTAACTGTTCAAGAACACAGATCCATACATGGCTGCTTCTGCTTTATAATAAAATAGAAACCTCTTTAACTAATACCTGTTCAAGCAATTAACCTATTATAAAGAAAAAATAAGTCAATGCACCAAGGTTATGCATCTAAAAGAACTCTACTGTGTTTCTTTCATTTAAATTTCAAAGTCGATGTCAATGTTGTTTCATATCTACAACGACAATTATTTCATGCACTGTCAGGTTACTTACAAATCATCACAAATGCACCAGGGTCTACCAGGATACCGATTTCAAAGTGCATTGATATTCCACAGTCTTCTCTCTCTGTAGTAACTGGATGGATTGGATTCCCTAGTCTAGCTCTCAGTTATTAAACTTTTCCTTCTTCCAGATTAAGAGAATGAATACACAATGCAGACATTTTATGTGATCCTTGGCTTTTCAAGGTTTGATCTCTTGAAATGCAGACTGTCTCTAAACTGTGTTGCTCATTTTCATATGGACTGACTTCTGCAGTCTCACAGCTCTCAATGAAGAGAGATGCTCCCGCGCAGAACTGGCATGCTATGGTAATGCGTATGGTCTTAAGAATAGCAAATTTTTATGCACCCTTACTGTGCTCTTTTCATACTGTGTTGCTTTAGGCCACTGTCAGGTAACTGAAGGTAAGCATTCCCAGGTACATGTCAACCTTCATGCCAGTACAAATGATATTGCTTAAAATTCTGACTTTTCCAAGTTGCCTACTGAGTTTCAGTAAGAGTTTGCTGTTTAGCTCCTTCTGATTCTTTTGAAAATAATTAGCCACAATAAGAACCCTTGGGGTGCTCAAGAGATGTCCTTTGGAGCTTGAACTTCTAGAAATCGAAGTTGCTTCACAACTCAATTTCAAGAACAATATACATCTTATAAGGATTAAACACACCTCTTGTGTTATGCAGTGTTGTTCCATACATTAAGACTACTTTCTGTTTTGTACAAAGAAAGTGATAGAGGCTCTTTATTCAGTGAACACATATATATATCCATATCACAAAGAATTTTGATACTTGATCCTTTGCTTAAATTGAATCCCTGTTAGATCACCCTAAACAATTATCCCTCTTCCTGTTATTTTCAAGCTCTAAATACAGTTACATCATGTCTTATAAATCGCTTCATAGCCAAGTTACACCTATTTAGCTTTTCAATGTCTATTTTCCTAAGTCACTCCCACACCCTCTTTAATCATCACTGCTGCTTCTCTGCATGGGGTTTTCACTATGAACCTATAAACAGATACAAATACCACAGACATTTTGTGTTGTCTTGTAATGTGCAACAATTAAGCTTACTTATTGGGACCCAATACTGAAAAAGACCCATCAAGATTATTTACAAGCCACGTGACTGGACCACTACGGATAGCTCTGGTATACAAGAATGAACATCTGATGCTGGTGAGCAGAATGGGAGTGCACTGACAGCCAAACTCTGAAATAAGGGATTCCAGGGAAGCCATAAGCCTGAATGAACATCATGGTTTTGGTAAAGAGTTATGATTCTGGCCATTTTTCTATTCCCCAGGCAACAGTATGCTCCTGCTGTCTTCAAAAAGCAATGTACTTGTTGCATAAGCAATTGCTGTATTTGTTCCCTACTCTCTTAGTGATCATCTTTAAAGAAAAGCTTTCTATCTCAAGTACCACAGCAAGGCTACTATTACAGGCAAGAGCTTGACACATGCACATAAAACCTGCTGCAAAATGTCATGCCACACCTTCCTGAACCAACAATGCAGCATATGCTTCTCCCCTCTGATGCACATGAGTTTCATTCACAAAGATACCTTACGGACAGAAGGACATTCAGAGACTGACTTTGACTTATGGTTGCCGCAGATCAGATCCTACCAGGCAACCTTTAGAAATGTGAGCAGAAGACAGCTGCCCCTTGCTGCAAGTGGATGGAGTGGGAGCGTGCACATCACAACAAACTGCAGAGCGAAATCCTGCTATCTGATGATCCTTTCCCATGCAACCCTCCTTCCTTCCAGAAAGCCAGAACAAACAGCAAAGAAGCTTGCAGACAGTTCACACGGAGCCCCTTTTCAGTCTGGAGAGAGCCCTTCCTCCAGTGCTGCTTTCTCTTAACAGGTGGACAACTCCCAAAATTCAACAGTAGGAAACACTTTACCTTTAACAAGCTCCAGCCACTCTAACCAGATTGTCAATAAACAGAGCATATTGCACAGATGGACTAATAACGCAACCTTAATTCAATTGCCTACAACCATCTTCTGTGCACACTCTATTAAAAGCAGCCACTTGGCTTACAGCAGCTTAGAAACGAGGACAGGGTCCCCTTCTGAAGGAGAGAAGGGAAGAGCGTTGACTTTGATTAGCTAGCAGCTGTAAGCCAGCTCCCTCAGCAGCACACCTACAAGTTGCTGGCAACCTTACGCCTGTGTGCGGTAGCTTGCAGCCACCTCAGTGGTGAAAGCAGCTTGCTCTTATCCTTGGCTAACCTTTCAGCCACGCGGCTTTTAAGTGACTCACCTACCTGAACCAGAAGTCTGACGGCCTCAGCCACCGTCCTGCACCAATATTTGTATCTGAAGAGAGTAATTCAACAGCAAACACTCAAACCCTGTTAACCTACGTTCTTCTCCTTGCCCAGTTGTCCAGGTAGCCCATACAGAAGAATAAGGGCTCCCAAAGGAGGGGGAGTCCTGGAATTATGGTCAGGTCATAGTGTGACTCTTTGGTTTTTAGCTTACATTCAACTTCTAGATTGATTTCCATATGCTTTCTTTCTCTCAACACTAACTAGGCAGCGGTATGAGCAAGGTTTGGGTATGGGAAAGCGGGATAGGAATGAAAATCCGCTGGTATGATTTTCAAAGTTTGCTCTACCTCTTTTAAAGTCAGACTGCCAGAAGCCATGGGCTGACGCATAGCTAGGGATTATCTTTTGCAGGCAGTACCTTTGAAGTGCTCAAGATTCAAATCAGTTGCAAACAGGGGACCTGAGGCCCATCAACAGCCATGCTGCTGCGGGCCAGGAAAGTCCAAAGAGCTGGCTCATGATTCCATCTGTACGCCAGACCGAAGGGATGTAAAGCAGGCCCCGCAGAGCCTGACTCACTTTCCAGACGCCATTTCCCTGTCTGCCCTGGTTTCAGGGTGGGAGCTACACAAGATCTGACACCAAGCACTGGGACCACAGCACATGTGCACAGTGAGGACTGATTAGAAAAAGAATTTTAGAAGAGGTTTTCATGTCATTTGCTGTTTGTGTTTCCTGCCTTGCTGTGAGAGCGCCCCAGTGTCCCTGCGCGCCTTCACGGAGGAATGTATTTATGCAGAACCATGACAATTCCTACTTCTCCCTTAATCTCCTTTCACTAACTGTCAAGTGGGCAACCCAGTCTGCCCCCTTTGAGCATCCTTTCCTCCTCTCTCTGCTCCTGGATGGTATTAGTATGCCCGAGAGAACCCATAGCTGCCGAGAAGCCCTTTGAAGTTAATGTGACTGGATGGCCCATTGTGGCCAGCTGTGATCGATTCACTCCCTGCTCATGATTGAAAGCTTCCTCTATCCCATGGCTTAGTGGGATTAGCTACCTCTTTGCTACTTTCCCTACCTCATTCTTAATATATAATTTACTTTAGCATTGCCCTAGGGCAAAACTTACTTGACGTTGCCATGGATGTCATCTGGGGTATGGGCTTGGATTTTTGCCGCAGCTATCTTCTCCTCTGACATCTCGACAAGCTGCTGGACAGAACTACTCAAGAACTCCAGGAGTGTTTGCACTTCCAAGAGCTCTTTTAAAACAGCCACCCACGGGAGAAAAGGCCAGTGGATGAGTAACTAAGCGAGAAGAGATTTTTATGTTAATACAGCCATGTCCATGTACTTGTTAAGCAATATGTTCAGAAAAAGAGGCTGCGCATTTATAACCAGCTCTTTTGAGAAAGCAGCTGCAATAGCAATGGAAAACTCAATTTAGTCAAAGAACACATTGTGATGAATAATAAAAAATTAGTTGAATCTAGTGCCTGTGATAGCGATGAGCTCAATAAGCCTAGCTAGAACTAAGCATAACATACACAGAGAGGCTGCCATAAGTCCTGCCAGTCCCTTCCGAAGGGGAGACTGATTACTAAATACCTTGTTTTAAAGGATTATGGCTCTCTAGATACCACCCCACTGCTGACCTGGCCTGAATTCCTGCTCCCCTTTTTAGCACAGAAAACAGGAAAAAGTATAATTTCAAAACAGGTAGCATGGAAGGAGAAAGCATTTAGCATGTTCTAGGCAGAGTTTTCCCAACTCATTTCATCTGTGACCCATGTAAAATCTGAGATCCAGTGCAGTAATTCATTGCAATACTTATGGACCTCACACTGGTTAAAAATGAGCTAAGATAGAGATGTCTGATAGACAGGAATTTAGCTGACTGATCTTGCATGCAGATAATGAGCTAAGAAAAAAAATACTGTCGCAAAAAAGAAAAAATGTCTATCAAAGTCCAAGTATGCTAATTATTAAAAATTTAATGGAAACTCACTTCCTGACAAATTGTATGTTAAGAAATGAGACAGACAGCTGAATATTTTAATACCAGATCTCCTGGGGGGAGGCGGAATAGAAGAAAAAAAAGGAAAAGATTGTTTTCTTTATCAAAAAATAAAAGTCTCATTGGAAAAGTTAGCTCCTGTTACATGAGCTCTTGGGAAATAAGGTAATGTAGCTGTTCACCTCGAGAATGGGTGGTGATGCTTCTAACAGAGACCTGCAGCCAAGTCCATCCTCCTATAATATCCTAATTAAAGAGTTGTCATTCATGCAAAGGAGACAGAATGGTTGAAGAGACACAACAGATAACATGACAAGCTAGCTAGGCCAGCTGACAAGTACTCCAATGAGTCAAGTGGAAGCAAAAAGTGGAAGCCTGAACACTAGTGATTAGAGAGAGCTAACTTCTCCCTGCTCCATGATGTGCGTTGACAGTGCAGCCCACTCTGACTTAACTGACTGCCAGAGAACATGCCAAGACTAGCTTTCCTTTTATTCATTTTTTCTATTGCTATGCAAAGTGCTAAATAAAGGGCATTTGGTTCTGTCCAGGCAGTCCTGGATGGGGTCTTCGGAAAGCGTGACTGATCAGCCTTCTGCACTCACAGCTATGGATCACCTTGGAGCTCTGCAAGAAGAGCAAGCAGCCAGATGAAAATCACATTGCTCAAGGAATTAGCTGTCATCATAACAGTATTTCTGAATACAGTAACAGTTGGCTAAGTCTGCAAAGCTTTTCAAAGCTACAGTCAGAAGAGGCTCACTAAGTTTTAAACAGAGATTAACTTAGAAAGAAAGGAATAAAAAAAAAAATCACCCTCATTTGCTAAATTATCGTTTGGTCATTGCAAAGTTTCAAGATTCATAAACATACGGTATTACAGACTCAGAAGGTACCGTGGTTTGGGCAGCTATTCACTAACTATCGAGTTCTGCTTTGTGGGTGGTGGTTATCAGTGGGAAAAGCAAAGTAAGGTAACACAAATCCGCTAATCCTCTTTCACTGGAAAGTGAAATCAATCAAATTACCTCATGTTGGATAAGAATACACATACAAGAAGCTATTCCAGTTTGGTGGACACAGACAAGCTTGATCATGAATCAGAGCCCTCAGTTTGAATCTAACATTGCTGCCTGGATACTAGCCTTCGCTTGCCTATACCTGGCCTGCAGCTGTGGCAAGAAGCAGGAAAGATGCTGCAGCAGCAGGAAAAAACATAATTTGCATTAAATGAAGAAACCCAAACACTAGTAGCTCTCCCCACTCTATCACTGGCCAAAGGTTTTCCTAAAAGCTCGATGAGACTACCAATGCAGCAGGTAAAGGGCAGATCACAGAACAGCAATCACATCTGAAGCCTTGTGGAACAGCAAGCTTTACAAGAAGCATCAGACAACATCTAGAAATCTTAGACTAACAAACAACTCTCATCCCTAGCTGTTACCCCTGCACACAAAATAGGATTTGCTAGAAGGAACAGTAACCCTCCAACAACCAGTGTTAACTTTCTGTTCAGTTGGGCAGTTTTAAACCAGCTCTTAACTGTTCACTTCCATATGTAAGGATGAGACCACCCTGCGCTTCATGATATTTAGACAACTAAATGGAGTTTTCAGTCTGAGATCAAAGAGAGGGGTTGAACAAGAAGGCCATGAACGTGGGAGATTAGAAAGTGCTAATGTCCTCAGAAGCAACTGCCCTGGGATATAGGGCACCAGAGAGAGGAAAAACACCAACAGCAACTAAGACAGATGCATTAAGATGAGTACATCTAAAGTCTTAGTCACAAACATCTCCAGCTGGCTCCCAGAATTAAACGGAGGATTTAATTGGCACTACAGAAGCAACTGCATTAATTCTTACTTTCAAGGACAGTGATAAACCTTTGATTTCCCAAATAGCAAGGATATTAAACAGAATATCTCATTGTCTTTAAATGGGAGCCAGGACTGTGACTGCAGAATAACTGAAGTCCCATACCTGCTAAGGAAACAGGAAAAACTCCTGTTTTAGAACTGCTCACTCCTTTCTCCAAGCTCAGGCATACTCCATTTTCTCACTGCTTATCAATTACCTTTAGCCTGTACTAACATAATCCACTCCTCCTCTTCTAATCCTGCCCTGCTACGCTGGCTGCCAGCCATCCTTTTTGCAGGAGGTCAGTGTTGGGGCTGATCTGGGATCACACTGTGGGGTGCCAACAGTTTGCACTGCAGCTGAACTGCTGGGACCGTATGGTAGGATGGTACAAAACGGGGTTGTTTTTCTCTTCCTAAGGCTGCAGCAAATCTTTGGGACATCCATACTTTCTGTGACTTATGCTAACAGTACTGGAGTAACTAAGAACTTACTATAACACCCCCCCCCCCCCAACAAAACAAAACTCTAAAAACATAAAAAT
>NW_008795128.1:4936989-4984155 GCF_000699145.1 Aptenodytes forsteri
GTCTTAGGTTATCAGTATTGGAGTAACTAAAAAAACATTCTAACCCCCCCCCCCCCCAAATGCAATGGCCTTCTAAAGACATTCAAATGACAAAATCTGAACACCACTGAATACAGTCAGTACTTGAAAAAAAAAGCAATTTATAAACCCTAAATTCCAGTGGTCTCTGAAGTGTGAGAGAACAGACATAACACCACTACACAAACATTTAAGAAAGGAAGCAAATATGGGAGAATCCAGCTGAAACTGCAGAGAGATGCATGCTGTCAAATCTAAAGACATTCAAATGACAAAATCTGAACACCACTGAATACAGTCAGTACTTGAAAAAAAAAGCAATTTATAAACCCTAAATTCCAGTGGTCTCTGAAGTGTGAGAGAACAGACATAACACCACTACACAAACATTTAAGAAAGGAAGCAAATATGGGAGAATCCAGCTGAAACTGCAGAGAGATGCATGCTGTCAAAACCGCACGCACTGAAATCCAACCAGAGTGCCAGGTTTCGACAGCTCAGCTGTTTTGAAAAGAGACCTGAATGTCTGAGAGGACCTCAGGATCCAACCAGATTTAGGATGGTGGTTCAGATGGAGAGGCATGAGGAATCCTGAATAGTAACACTGGAGTTCTGGCAATATCCTTAAGTCTGAAGCTTAAGGATAAGCTAAAACTGTATCTACTACATTCAGCTGCTTTGCAACATCAATGTGGCACTAATGGTATTTCAGTCCCTTCCATCACAGCCCAGCCTTAATGTATTTAAACATGGAGGGACACAAGTTTTCTAACAATTACTGAAAATATAAACAAGGCAGAGAGTAAAAAAAAAAAAAAAAAGAGCGAGGGAGCATGGCCAGATTTCAAAGGTCACGTTAGAGGTTTTATTTCTTAAAAAGTTCTTCATCAACACAGCTCTTGCTCAGGGCAGCAGGGATGGTGACACGTGAGGGGACACACAAATCTCATTTTGGATAAGAGGTGAAGACAACTCCCCACTCGAAATCTTGTTAATTTGCAAAGTTGCTGGGAAGACCAATATTTCAAGAGAGCACAGTTTCCCTTGCAGTTCCCAGCATTACCCTCAGACAGCTAAAACGCCTGTCAGTTCTTCCAGGGGCCCTCACGCTGAATGCCAACATCAGCCCGCTCCCACAGCCCCTCCTCCTCTTCAAGTGATTTTGAAGGAGTCTGCCTTGGAAACGAGACTCTGGAAAGAAAAAGCTGGCTCTAAAAGTTGCATGCAGTGCAAATGCAGGGACAGACACTCATGTGCACCTGCCTTCCCAGGAAAGGCTTTAGCTAGGGAGCAGGACAGTCTTGCAGTCAATGGAGATTTGCAGGATTATGAAACACAGATCTGTCCCCCCTTATCTTCAGATGAAGTTGATGTGTTGCCTGGTAGTATTGTGCTGGACTGGATCACAGATGCATTCAAGTGGCAGAGTGGAGGCTTAGGTAAACAAGACGATAGGTACTCTTTCAGTAAGTAAACCTCCCAGAGCCCATGAGAAGATAGGCTACGCTCTAGCCAGAGAAACAGATGGCTTCTCTCTACCCAAATATTCTTCTCTTCCTCCCCAGTGTGATCTCTGTGTCTCCACAGGCCACGCACATGTCAGAATGAACCTTCTGCCTTTTCAGTAGCCAGGAAAGATGGTTTTGCATTCATCTTCCAGCACAAATTCCAAAGGGAGACAGGCAAAAGGGAGGTGTGGGGAGAGACAACATTTTGACAGTGTGCAATAATAAAAAAATGACAGAAGCCACAGACAGAGGAGCAAAGAGCCTCCCTGCTTCCCATGCACAATGATAGATAAAAGGGAATGGATGATGGATCAGGCAGCAGGCAGGCTGCATGCAGAACAGACAGTGCACAGCCTCGTTCCACTGGGATCACCAAGTTTTGATGAGTATGCATGCAGTTGCTACATCAGTCCTGTGCTTTTTCTGAATTCTTAGCTAGCACGGATGAGGACAGTTGCACTTTTTCTGATGTTACTGTAAAGGGTAGTAATCTAGCTTTAAATTACCTACGCTGTGACCGTTACTTCATTTAGGCCAGCTGACTGATGTTCTGGAGTAAGCAATCCTACTGTCTCCCTCACAAAGTGAGGCATTAATTAAGGATCTTCCACTCTCCAGACTGTACCTGCAAAGTGGACATGTGATTTTGCTGCAGGGCAATATTCAGCACGGTGACCCACTAAACCTACTTAGCCAGAACAAAGTAGCAGTTGGAACTTACAAATGGAGCAAGACCTCCAAGGACTTTGGGGGTGGCAGAGGAAAATGCTAGCGTTTGTCAACTGAGATCCACTGCTCCATTTACGTTTCACAGCTGCCCAGTAATTTCTATGAAATAGCACAGAAAATATGAAATAGTAGTTGAGAGATCCAGTCCAGTTCTCAGGAGATGGCATCCACATCTCACTACTCTTTATCTCATGTGGTCATTCAACACTGTCTTACCTGTAGCTGACATTTCAGCAGAAAGGCCAAGGATGAAACTGGCCTACTCTTCCTCCCACTTGAGGAAGCCCTTCACTACGCAGGAAGGCAGAAGAGCGTGGGGCTGGTACAAGTACGTGCACCTGCTGCGTGCACTGCTGCTATCGGTGCTGCACCACTACATTTTTGGCAGGTCGGTTCCTTCTCTCTCAAAACACCCTTGGGCCACTTTGGAAAGACGAGATGGAAAGAAGCTTTTAGGACTGGCAAGGGTTCATATGAGGGTTAGTTATCCCACCAGGGATTGCTCTTCATTCTTCACCCAGTTAACCAGCAGCTCTTCGGAAGCATCTCTTAACCACCCCAACTCATCCTTCCTCCCAAATGTGCTTTCCCTTGAGCCCTTCCCCTTTTCCTGCCTCCCACTCTACTTCTGTGAGCATTATCACTATTCTGCTCTCCAATGCTTGTGACCTTAAACTTCGCTAACTTTTCTCCTCCTCTTCTTCCACTCCATATTCATACTGTTACCAGCCCTTTTCTTTTTCCTGATGGAAACAGTGCCCTGGCCAGAGCCTTCTGTCACAATAAACACTGTTTTCTGAAGCCCCGTGGGAAAGATGAGATCATTACATGCCAGGACACGTGCTCAGTCCATCATTATGCAAGTCAGTGCTGGAGCCATTTTGTTTCAATTTGCTTCTCTTCAGGGCCCAAGGATCTGCTCACTCATTATATTAAATGAGGTGGTTTCCCAGCTTGAAAGTGCATTTTTAAAAATCTTACTCTGCTTAATGATTCTTTTTGTTAATTTTAAATAGATTTTTAGAATCATTCTTTCTGCTGGTAAAGGACCCACAGCAGTGGAAACTGTTTGGAGCTTCTGCTCCATGTAATGCATTCTTAATGACTCGAATATTTAGCTGGAGAAACTTCTCTCTCTATAGGTGAGATATATTTCATGCTCCCGATTAACACAGAACTTCACTCGGCACAGGAACTATGTAAACTTTTCTTTACAGGGAGTGATGAATTAGAGATGTTGTGTAGAGCACCGCAACGCCTGAAACTCAAACTCATACCGACACAGCTTTGCAACAGGTATCGCAGGTGACAGGTCTATTGCTCAGTATCTGACTGTGAGGGAAATACCACCTCAGAGATCACTTCTTAAACGTTGCCAGCTGCGAGTCTGTTCAGTCTGCTGATGTGTACTGGATAGGGCACAGGTGTCCAGGGAGCATCAGGCTGCCAACGCAGGCCAAACGCCTCCCCCACACTTGGCTCCTTCCAGGAGAAGGTCATATATATGTGCCAGCCCTTGTCTTTCCTTAGAGTTGCCTTCAGCAACGGCAGGGATCGTTCTGTGCTGGCGGGGGGCTGTTTCAATAGATCTTCCTGCTGTTCAGCCATCCCTCACAAAGGCCAGGGAGATGTGCTGGCACAACCACAACTCAGCACACAAGAGCCCAAACGGCCTCAAAGGAGCCGCTTCCTCAGACCTGCTTTTTAGGATGAAGCTAAGTTAAGATGAAAGCTAATAAATTGCAGGAGCAATGGAGCTTCCTTCACGTTATCTGACGTTACTCAGCCCTCCTCAGAAGAGCTTGTGCTGTACGCTCCATTCCAGAGGGACAAGCCACAGACTGCAGGACACCAATTGCTACGACACTAATTGTTGCACATACAGAAGGCGGCACTGGAGACACTCTCCTCTTTGCTAACAGGGTTTAACGTTATTAATAGTTTAGTCATATAAAAAATGGATTTTGAACTGGCGAAAGATGGAGGAAGACAATCCACATATTGAGGTGGATACTAATGGTATTTCAGTACCTTCCATCACAGCCCAGCCTTAATGTATTTAAACATGGAGGGCACTAAACATAGTGCCAAATTACCAAGATATTCCCCTTTTCCACCACCGTCAAACATGTGTAGGCTCCCTGGTGGGATGAAAAGTTGGGAACTCCATGGGAATCGATACATGACAATGCTTAAGAGCCCAGGAAATGCTGAAATCAAAGTGAAGTAGTGAGTGCAAGACAGGGGACTACTGAGTGACACTCAAATTGCATGCTACAGACACAATATTCAATTAATACGCAATATTGTTTAAATAGTAGATTCAGTGAATATTTGTCATCACTGAATAACCATACGTTCAAATAAAACAAAAAAATATTTGTACCCCTTCTGGTTTCAATGGGAGGTTTGTAGGGCAATAATTCTCTCTTGGCCAGCTCATTTAATCCTTGGACTAACAAGTGTTTATCTCACTTTTCAAGGTCTGTATTTCCTACAAGCACTGTCTGTTTTATATATGCAACTGGAGAAATAGTTCAAATTATTTACTGTTCCTTTCAAAGGGGACTGCATTTTAAAAAGGGCTGAAGTACAGGAGTGCACTAAGGAGCACTGCGACAAGTTACCTTTCTGAAATTGCACGGCTGACAATATTCCTGGGGAGTTGTTCTCCGCTTCAGAGTGGAACCTACAATTTGTAGCCCAAAACCATACCATATAAGGCTGGATTTCCTATTGATTGCTTCTGATAGCAATACTAAGCACAGGAGCTAAGCTGCAATAGTTGGTTAATTTTATTAAGCTTGGGTACTGAAAAGCCCTGAAGACATCTAAAGTGGACTTTAATATTTTTGTTTAACAATTTGCATCCCTTACTGTCTCTCTTAATGTGTTTGCGCTTGTTTAATCTTCTGTAAACGCTTATCTCTGTCCTTCTGATGTATACAAAGTACATTTGAGGAGGGCAGCAAACAGAAATGGGAATTCTTGGTAAACAAAATTCAACACATCCCTTGAAGGAAACATGTTTATTGCCCACGCTGTGCTCTGAGAGCAACACACTATATTGTGCAAGCGGGGGTTCACAGTGCAGACACTAAGCCAGACTACAGCAAAAGCCCCACATTAAAGTCTGCCTCAGGCAACCATTTATTATTGCATGATACACCTCTGAAAAATACTGATGCAAAAGATGTTATCAGTTTTGCCACACGTTCGGTTTTTCAAAGTCAATTCCATTGTCTAAGCAAAACTGGGCACGTTTCTGGCTGTTGTCATGTGAATTTTCACTTCATAGAGTAAGGGGAAAGAAAATAATTTTGTTACTTTGATGAAGATGCCTTGCACGTTTTGACAAACTCAAGTCCCTCCAGGGTGCTTACTGGCCATGAAGCTCTTTCATATCTCATTCATTATTGGAGAGAGACAGGAAAATACTTCCTCATTTCTCTTGCGTATGAGTAAATTAGTGAAAACCACAGAGACTCAGTTTCATTAAAAGTGATGGAGTGAGACTGGCTGCAGCCGCTGCACAGTGGGGACCAGGCTGAGCTGACTCAGTGCAGTCTGCCCGGCAAACGCAGGAAAAAAGATTAGCTGGAAATTTCTCTACTGAAGCACTAACTGCTTAGTGCAGCCAAATTCCAAGACAGCTTGATGCTGTAAAACCTGAACTCTGAGCCCTCAACTCAAAAGCTAGTTGAACATCTTGTTCCTCAGCTCCATCACTCCATAGGTTTTAGATATCCATAAGCTAGACCTGCATTTCCCTGCTAGTTTTAAACCAATGCTATTACCATCACCAACTGTTATAGTTTCTACCAAGTGACAGCCAATGGGTAATATTTCTGAAGAATCTTTCCTCACAAGCTTGCCAGGGGAAGAAAAAGCCCTCAAAGCCCCAAACCCTGGGATTAACTTCATGCTCAGCTGTCTCGTATTACAAAGCAAGGAAACTCTTGAGATGCAAGGGAAGTGGGACAAGCCATTTGAACACCAGCTGAGTCAAATGTCTATCATTCCGCTGAAAACTTGTCTAAAAACTTCTTTTTCTCCTGAGATATTCATTGTTGCCATGTAGCCCCATGATGAACAGCATCACAAGAAACAAGAGTGAAGATGCTGATGGCAGATGACATAGCTGCCTCTGTGCTGCCTGGCCTTGCCTGAACAGAGTGGCAGGAGTGCCACTGCCTGCTGCGGTTTTGTGCAGATCATGGTCCAACTGGTGGTTTTCACTGGTGATGCTCACAAGAGCAGGATAATGCAAGTGGCTGGCATGAGATAAAACCTTATGTTACAATTATATATGAATGCCCTGAAATGCACACAGAGAAGGATCAGAGTGAACTGTGGGTTAGAGCAGCAGCCTTTAATTTCAGAAGTAGGGCAGCAAGGGAGGAGGAGTAATTGGGATCACTCTACTCTACACCATGTCTTGACACCAGCAGACAGCATGATGCATACCAGCCTCATCACAACGTTCAGCCCTCAAGTCAGGCTCTAAGCTCTCTGCTGGCATTAACTGATTATCTGGCAGTATGTTAAAGAGAAGCCTAGAACTGGCAATAGAGGGACTGCTGCAGTCTGCGACTTAAGCATACCCGGATTTCTAAACGTGCCATGCTACCTACCTATGTTATGTTTGACTCAATCTACTGCTCGAAGTCCCTCCATTTTATACCTTTTTCTTGCTAGCCCCTGCTGGCCTCAAAGATGGCAAAAGAAACACCTTTAATCAAAATCAAGCCATTGGCAAGTTATTTATTAAAGTGTAAGTCCTGATTCTTGTGATGAGTTAAAAAAACCCACGTGGCTCAGCTTGTCATAAGATCCCCAACCAGGTGGCATAACCCTGTTTGGATGACTTAACGCAACTGACTTCTAGCTCTACTTAGCTCAAATTTCCAGAAAATATGTGTTCCTACTGAGCGTGATAATGTACTGCACATGCTCCTTTTCCAATGTTTTCTCTCAGAGAAAGCTTTCATCCTTTTGTAAGCTATTCTCCGGTGAACACTATCGCCCCATAAAGCTCACATCTCACAGACTCAGGAGTCATGGGCATTTCACAAATTACCGGATCAGCTACGTGAAAATATGAGATTTTGGGACATCCAGCATACAACCCACCCATCTAGGTCCTATTACCAGGGTATCCAGACACCTGGGTCATATGTATTATTCTGCTGGGCTCACATCTGCGGGAAGCAGGAAATAACATGTGTGCTGAGCTGTGTGCAAATTCAATCCTTAGAAGAACACAAGGAATGGAAACACAGTCAGAGGAGAACAATGCAGGCACATGGTGATCACCTTGTCTTTTTACACAACTTAGCAAATCAGACAGACAGCCTCTGAGGTGGAAGGGTAAGAAAATATAACCTGAAGTGACTTGCTGCTACTGGACAAGGGAGAAGGCAGTACCTTTTTCCATCTATGAGGAAATTATGAACATTTTTCTGACTGAAAACTGTAGCAGGCACAATGCTCCTGGTGAAAATAATTCAAACCACCCCTTCTCCAAGATGACTGATGAGACAACAGTACACTGCAGTTGACATGCAAGTGGGTTGGGATTGGATGGGGAGGGGAGAGAAGAACAGCTGCTCTCTGACAAGATGCCTGATGTAGGCTGCCAACAAAACAACGCCAACTGCAGATAAGTCATCTCAAACTGCCAGATACTCAAAGCCACGAAGGCTAAAAAAGCTTATTTGCAGGTGGGAAGACAGAACAGTGCATGATATGGACGGTATGATGCTGCCCACAGTGTGTCCGTGAATATACCTTTGGTCTACGCAATGCTGTGCAACTCCCAGAGACACTATGCGTCCTACTATGAAATACATTACTTTGAGCTGCACAACCCCAAAACCGCCTTTATTTCACAGCCCATTGCCAGTGTTCT
Organism: Aptenodytes forsteri; assembly: GCF_000699145.1. NCBI lineage: Eukaryota > Metazoa > Chordata > Aves > Sphenisciformes > Spheniscidae > Aptenodytes > Aptenodytes forsteri. The sequence continues at coordinate 4,945,156 of NW_008795128.1, forward strand.
TCAAGTGCAGAAAGTTAGTCCATGTGAGTTACTCTCTCATCAGTACACAGGAGATACATAGGCTGCACTTACATTTCATGTTTGGGAAGAAGTAGTAATACTATGCTGAAACGTAACCCTTCACCATTAGCAAAAGTAGTTTTGTCGAATAGTGTTATCATAAAACAGCTGCTGTGTTCCTCTTGAGAGGCAGCTATACTTCAGCAGTGGGAAACTCGGCTCCCACATAGCCAACAAGACTGTGGCCTTGCTCCAAAGTGTGGTGGTGTCCTTCTGAGGCAGGTCTAGGGCAATGTGGAGCTGTTCTGGTGATTCAGGGCAAGGTCCCCAAGGGAAAAAGCATGTATTTCTGGGAGTATGACTAACACCCTCCTCTTCAAGCTTGCTGACAGACAGAAATGGGCGTGCAGAGCTGGGGCCACAGCTTTCCCCTTGCTCAAGCAGCTCACCTCTGCACTACAGAAAGATACCAATATTTCTTGCGGGGAAGTGATGGGTCTGACTGACCCTGTCTCTCTGCAAATCAAATACAAAGCAGGAAGGGAGAGATAGGAAAGAGGGGAAAATGAGATCCATGTTTGAAACTTTCAGGCAGTTCTTCTTTGCATGAAAGAGTTGGTAAAAGATGGGGTTTTCCCCTTTTTGCTCCTGTTACAAAGAAAGAAAAAAACCTCAAACCTGTTTTGAAGCAGTTGGATTCCGTGACTGTTATAATCTACCAGGAGTATGGTGATGGCAAAGGGCTCTGATCCACTATTGGAAAGCTACTATTTAACCACCTAACAAGGACTCAGCTTTTCGTTTCCTTGCTTTTGCAGGCTTGTGTTAGATGCTTGTGTAGCAGCATTCTGCTTCACAAGTAAGGTCTGTACTTGAAACTTCTGCTTTATTTACTTATTTGAAGTGCTTAGCCTCTGAGAAAGCCTTCATACAACATACAGACCAAACATTTCATCTTTTCTTTGTTACGGCAGAACATTTAACAGAGAAGCATAGTGTGTGAAGGAGGAAATCTTGTGTTTGCCAGTTCATACAATTGACCCATTCAATCTTGTCTGTTTCCAACCCTCCAGCACTTAGGCTTATATACAACATGCACAAACAAAAGATGATCCTAAATCCAGCATTAAAAAATATATATATACCGTGGCCACTTCACTCAAGATGCACTTCTGATGGATCCTCACAGACGAGGGCAATGTAACTTTTTAAATTCTCTGGTCAATAATGAAAACCAGGACTGCCAAGAAATACATAATTCAGCCTTAACCCAAACTCAGTGACTTCGTATTAAACCTTTATAAAGAAAAAAGCCAAACAACAATTACAGAGAAACATGTGAGAACACAACAACTAAATCTATGTGTAATCTGTCCCTGGCTAGTCACCTTCCTTCAGAAGGGAAAAAATACACCCCAATTAAAACTCCTTTCAGCATACAACTGTAACCATGGCGCTGCTACCGCAAGGCATCCGGTTTCAGCAAGCTTCCCAGCTGCTGGCTCGTTCTGCATCAACTGGGATGCGGGGAGTCTCCCCTCAGTCACTTGTATTGGATCACATGGGTCAGGGTTAAATCAAAAGATTTTTCTGATTCCAGCTATTTGTTTTCACCACAGCTTCAATACTTTCACTCGAAGAACTGAAAATATAAATTCAGTTCTGGAAGAGCAGAAGCACAGAGTATCTGCCATGCAGACTCAGGCAGACTTCAGATGGGGGTAGATGACCACGAAGGGATGCAAAGTCTCCAATTTAACAAGCCAAGTCATTTCACTGTGAGCAGTGAAGGCAGAACAAAGTGGTCACTGTATGACCAAGACTATACAAGATTGCTTTATTCCTGTTTGTGTTGAGGTAACCACTTGTTTAAAACCACTACCTCAAGTATTTCAAAAGCCCAGTGACCTCACCTAGCCAGTTGGAGTCAGTCTGTGGAAAACTCATTCACAACTCTCCTGACAGTCCTCTAAACACGAATCATGCTGGGATGAAGAAAGGGAACACTGATCCTTCCTCCCTCTTTTCTGCACCTGATTCTGCTCCCCGTTATTTCATATCAATACCTTTTCAATCTCAGTCGCTCCTCCTCTGCAAGAATCTTTGCGCTGATGTATAAAGCATAATGAATACCAATTCAGAAGCACAGCAATAAAGCCACTAACTTCCCATCTGCAGGATCCAGACAATATCAGCTACTGTCTACCTGTTTGTGCATTGGCTTCCTTGCAGTGGCTTGTTTACAACCCGTCCTCAAGTGCCAGTGAGCCAAAGAAAACATCTTTAATGTAGTTCTGCTGCAACATTAGCCCTTCGCCTGTGGCTAACACAATTCTTATGATCACAGTTACTTTTCTGTTATGGCTGAGATGAAGCATGGTGTTGTCATCAGAGCTCAAAGACCTACAAACTCACCCTGAGAGTCTTTCACATGAGCCTCACCCAATGTCTTGGGACCGTAAACAAACTTGCACTGAAGTAAAAGTTGTAAGAATTAAAACTGGTTATTTCTGTTCAGGCTCATACAGACATCTTCCAATCCAAATATCTAAAACCATTATTATTTGACCTGAATTAAGTATTAAAACGTGCCTTCATATACGAATAAAAAGGAAGAGAGCTGAGGGATAAAGAATTGACCATGTGCAAGAAGCTGGGGAGAAGACAGATGGGGACAACCAATTTGGACAACATGGTCAGCACACTGACATAAATAATACCTCCCATTGTTATGCAGGAATGCCCCTGGTTATGCTAGGAACAGTGATGCAGAAATATGCACATATGTATTTACTCTCCAGGACTGGGAGAGGATAACAATGGGTTGAGAATAAAGCAGTAGGAAACCTAGAAAGCCCAATCCTGGCTCAGATTATTTTTTAAGAGAAAGAGACCACGACGTGAACAGTTATGCCCAGTGGTTAGGATCAATGTCTGCAACTGGATGCAGAATGAGGACAGGAACTGAACTAGAAAGTGAAGGGACAGGAGAAGACTTAGAATAATAGCCAGAAGCTCAGCTGTTAAGTTGAGGAGCCACTGTAAATTCAGCTTTCATTAATCATGGAAACCAATCACCCAAGGTGCCCATCTACAGCTACCACTGTTCAACTAAAAGGCTAGCTTATCTTGTAACTGCTTCAAGTCTCAGCTGAGGAACAACTAGTTTTAAGGCCAGTGACCCCTGTCATTGTTCAAAAGGCAAAAATAATTAACTTATTGTCAGAGGAAGGAAGGGGAGTGGTTTTGATGGGCATGCTACACTTGGCTTTACAAGAAACTCATTGCAGTTGTTTGATCCTGTTTATTTTTCTGTTAGTTGATGGCTACAGATGCCAGTCTTCCAATCCTCTAGAGAGTGGGTGCAGCTAGGAAAGAACAACATGTTACTTGATTTACCAGTGCACTCTACATGGGCAATTAATGGGTAACTCTGAGTTTAGAAAAAACTAACGGGGAAGAATGTAACTGGTTTTTTTTTTTGTTTTTTTTTTGTTTTTTTTTTAAGAGGGAGGTGGAGGGGGTGGTACTAGATTTGGAAGACATACACAGTCTTCAGGGAAGCATGAAGACTCAGCTGTCAACAGGCACAAATTCAGGGGGTTGCCTGCAGAAAATGGGTGCGCCCACAAGCTTTGAGGGCACGTGAACGGAGGCAGCTGACTCAGCAGTGGTGCACATATCTTCCACAGCTACAACGAAAATGCTCATTTTTGGAGCGAGACATGTTCTTCTGGTACGGTAGCTCTCTGAAAACCCAATTACACCGGCCCCCAGACTGATCCATATTAGGTATGCCTCAGTGATGGACCAGCTTGGCAATAACTCTTTATCTGCAAGAACTCTCATTGGAAGAGTGAACCCCCAGCAGCAAAAACAATCAAAAAGCAGGCAGGAGCAAGGCTAATCCATTTAAGCGAGACTAAAATAGCCTTTATTATTAATAATAATAAAAAATAGGCTTAACTAGTGATGCTAGAAATTATCTGTGTTGGTCAAGCAAAGCACAGACCGTGCAGCTACTAAGTGTAACCGGATCTGTGGGGAACGAGGGAAGAAAAAGGAGAATGGGGACTGAGGAGACTTGGAAAAAGGCAATACACTATCAGCTTTCTGAGTGTCTCACAGCTTTTCATTGGCTTCACCCCATCAACTCAGAAATCAAAGAGCTTCAAGCATCAGACATTTGCGTCTGCTCCATCTTCATCACTGCCAGACACAGCCCTGCGATTAAAAGAATGGAGAAATAAGGAGCTTACAGATTCACTTTCCCCAGTTGACATGGTGACTCACTGCACCGAGGTATCGATCCACAGGTCTGGTCTCTGCCGATAACTACACGCCACAGGGGTTAATTTAACTCCCCACCACCTGGCACTGCCTCAGACACTTTGCAGAGAACAGTTATAAATTATATAGCCCTCCAAAGGCGGAAAGCAGGAGAGCATTTTTTCAGCACATTTCCTTTGTTACCCACCCTCCTGCAACCAGACCTGTTTTGCTGCTTCCAAGTCTCATTTGTTTTCTTCCTGAAATTATATTGCAGTCATCTACTCAAGCACAAACAGCCCATAGAACACTGTAAATTAGAGTCACAGAAGGGAAAAAAGGTAAAAAAGAGTACCCTTCCAATGCAGCCAGTTATTTTATATAATATACCAGTGTGCAGACATGCATGCACGTGCATGCATACACAGACCAGGGAAAGCAATTTCTGCAAGGAAGTTTTAAGTAAACACACAACTAATCTTCATCTTACAGAAATGCTCGTGATTTTAGAAATAGCAGTACCTCGAAAGGGTGTAATGGTGATAAATGGAAGGATATGCACACAGTTTTTGATAGTGATAGGTCCTCCACCTCAACATGGCAATGTCGTACAGCAATAGAGCAATTTGGAAAAAAAGATGGAAGTCTCCTCATTTTAAAACTTCCTTTGTCCAGTCCTAACCTGTACCTGGTTTACCGATAACAAACCCTTTAAGGTGTAACAGACAGAGATGAAATTTAGTACTGTTCAATCCTTGCAAGTTTGTTGATTGTATCAAATAGATGTCTGAGTTTTACAGATGCTCACCATGGTATCACTCAGCAAAACTTCTGGTGAATATAATCCCATGGGAGAACTGAATTGAAAATCTGACTACCCATTAAACTCTATGCTCCTAAAACATTAACCACCAGATTTATGCTCCTGATCCCTCCTGAAATCCCATCTCTTCCATTCAGCCTATGTACAAGCTGCTGCACAAATCCCACGAATAACGCAGTATGTTTCTGAATCTAGGTAAACTTTTCTCCTGGATATTACACAGTAGAGCAACTGTTATCACCTCCTTTCAGTTGTGGCAAGGTATGAGCTGTGAAGTTGATACATGGACAAGAAAGCTTTCCTCTCGGAGGGTGGGGGGGTGTCCAAACCTTAATTACTTTCCTGGGAAACAGAACTTTGTGTTTAGTTGCTTTTTTGTTTTTTTTTAAAACTCAGCCCATGTGTTTTCTCTTTACTGCTAGTGATCACCAAATCATTAACCAAGTCATTGCACGTTCAGGTATTTCTGCAGTTTAGGACATCCTCCTCTTCCCATTTCCTTGGCACTCAGGTAAGAGCTCGAGCTTAAAAACTGAGCATTAAAATAGAAATTGCCAGATACTAGTATTTCAAATGAGTATTTTTGGCTGTTGAAATGTTTGGGTTAGAAGTATTAGAAAATGAAATTCTGTTTTGTGCACTGGCTGAAAGGGATGCTGTTAGCCCTGCCTGCAGCCCTGCCACAGAGGCTTAGCTCAGAGTATGGAAATTCCCGTGTTCCTGAATCAGCGGGAGATCATCTAGCCTTCTCTTCCATCTCTGATAATAGTCAATACCAGAAAGTTTAAATGAAGGTGCAAAACCACACTGGAGCAGACTATTACAGAATAATCTGCACACAGAATAAATTCTCCCTTTCCCCTTACTCCTTTAGTTTCAAGTGGTGCGGTTTTCTTAAGGAGATGAAATTCTTTCTTTACAATCAGAGATGATTGTTTCATGAGCATAGGTAACTAACCATGCCTACCTGAAAACGAGAACAGGACCTTTATCTGATAAAGAGCAACTACTGCTCTCCAGACTCTGATGAGCTAATTAAATATGGCTTGTTTCACTTAGGGTATATCTGCAATTAAGGGAAACTTAGACAAGTTAAGCCAAATTAAGTACAGGTGTAAGTTTAAGGTGCATTAACTAAGGAATCCCTGTACAGATGTTTTCAGTCAGAAGTAAAAGGGGTCTGAGCAAGCTAATGAGAACTCAGAGCAATTTATTTCTCGAGAAGCACGTTGAAGGGGTTTAGTGAGCTCTAATATATCTGAAATTCTACTCTTTCATTAACTTGGTTTCACTTAACCGAGTATTTCTGTGTAGACAGGCCCGTAAAATTTGTACGTGACAGTCCTGACTGAAGCTCTACAAGTTACTCAGGCCCTCATGATTCTCCTGGATGTGGCACGTGAACAAATGGAAGAAAAACCTAATTAATCTTTGCATCTAATTTTGTCACTTGCTTGTTCAGAGCTGAGTATTTGTCAGCAGCAGAGAGAGAGAGAAGATACATACCTCAGCTCAAGATTTTGGCAATCTTCTGCATATAAGCATGTGTAAGATGCAGCATAACAGCCCTTTCATTTCATCTCATTCTTTTCTGCGATGCTTTTAGAAACCAAAGTAGGACATTTGTGCATTCCGTGATTATAATTTTATTGACAGAAGAAGATATAATAGTTACATCTAATGTATCCCTAAGGGTTGATAATTGGATGTAGATCGTATTCTGGGATGCGAAATCTGACATAAATGCATCTAAATCTCTGAAATAGACTGGAATGTGATGGGCCGGAAGGTAGAGGCGGGAGAATGATGCATCAGGTAGGAATATAATATGCACTTTCATTTCATAATTTCCAGAAAAATTTAATGGTTACATTCATCTACTGTCCCACTATAGTCTCCACTCAAGAGTATATGGCAAACAAACAAACAGAGGGAATGATGACTGAAAAAAAAAAAAAAAAAAACAGTGTTTGGGCTCTGTAATTTCTACCAGTAGACAAAAAGCATTCGCTGATGAACTCAGTCTCATTCACAACCACCACTTTCTGAGCCTGGACTACAAACCAAAACATTACCCCTCTAGCTTTGAAGCATTTCATTAGGAAACAGCAGCAACTGGAATTATCATGGGTCAGACATGCTGCTGCTTTTTCTTGGTCAGCAGAAAGCTGCAGAGTGTGTACATGCATAAAGGCAAGAGAGACACATCTACCACCCGATGGTTTGATTCATGGACTAATGCTAAAGGGCTTTTGCATGAACACACTGAACTCCTGGGAAACCAAGTACTTTCCTTTTTTAATTGACTGCAGGATGAAGTTAGGATGTGTAACACTGGGGGTGAAAGGAGCAATATGAGATGTAAAGGGATAGTAAAGTATCACTGGGGACTCAAGGAAAGACCCAGCCCCTTGGAATGGGAAGCATTATCCTCTCAGCTGTACAAGAATGGTTTGATTTAATTTCTCAGTACCCTAATTGGTACTATGCAGAGATGACAGCTAAACTAGCTTTAACCAGCTATCCTGCATATTAAAAGCTGTGTAGCTGCATTTAAAACCAAAGTCCTTATGGGGAAATTCGCCTATGCACTGTGCAGAACAAGCATACGCCAACCGGCCAGAATACTGAAGGAAAGCCTACAGAAGTCAACAGACGTCCAGATGGCAACATGTGGCATGTCTACCAGTGAGTGGCAATAGTTTATTCATCTCATGCCACTCCAGAATTTCATACGTTCTCCTGTTCCCTCTTTGAATGAAACCAAGAGGCTTTCCAGACTTTGCTCCAAGAGAGACGAAGCAAGAAAGCCCCCATCTAAGTGCTGCCAAGTCGTCGGCCAGGACTCTCACCTAGTATGGGAAAAATTAAGTTCAAGCCCTGGTCTTAATTCAGGGAGAGGAAGAAGCTGACGTCTGATCTCTTATATCTTAAGTGACAGTACTGAACGTGGAAGGGAGTTTCTCGAGTTTTACTTGAAATTCCTTCCTGGAAACAGGATACTCTTCCCATGAAAGTTTCCATACTGCAAACCATTCTCTTTTGACAAACTGCCATTTTCAAAGTATTTAGTTTTCTCAAAATGCCTTCAGATAGCTTCAGGTATGAGACTTTTGAAATGTCCTGCTGCAGACCCTGTTTCACTATCAGTGCCACACTGCCCAGGGAATCCTGCCCACCAGACTGAGAAGCAGCCTACAACAAGCATAAGAAAAATCAGGTGTGAGGACAAGTGCAAAGTTTTGATCTAGCAAATAAAACTGGAAGTTAATTTGGTTTTCAATTCAAGGGATTTAAGAAAGATGCATGTTTCTTCTGTTTCAGCAGAACATCTATCACCATATTTGCCACAACTCTCACAAACCAAAGTATTACAGCACAGTTAAGAGAAGTGCTTGTGCTTCGTTGTCCAAAATGTTCCTATTGATAGCATTAATACTGACAGATTTAACGGTGATTCCTAGTGCACAAATTTGTTTTTCTTTACAGTATATTACTCAGTGTTTTTCAGCCTGTTGCAACTTACAGACCCCTGAAGGCATTTTCCAGGGAGGGTGCAGAACCTTATAAGCAAGCCTAAGTCCACAGACAATTGATTTTTCTTAGTTGCTTTTAACAGACCCCCCCTCCCCGCCCCCCTGAAGCAGCACATGGATCCCCAAGGGCCTGCCGATTGCAGCTTGGAAGCTGCTGCTCTGCCATAGCAAGTCAGTTCAAGGGATGATTACAAAGAATGCAACACTAGTATGATGCTGGTGTAGGAAGCTATACATCTCTACCGAGTTCAAGAAAACCTGTGAGAGCACAGCAGAGAAGGTAGCCAGAAATCAGGCCAAGCCAGAAATCTTCTTAAACATTGTCGTTCTGGAATTGTAGTTCTGGAAATAGGTATAAGTTGCAAATTAATAAATATCAAGGAGTGCGACAATTAGAGCACATCCTGTTCTGCAGATGGAAAATTCTCAGAGTAGTAATGACTTGTCGAGCTAGCTAGGTTTTTTTCCTACAAAAGCTTAAGCTGAAAAAGCTTCAGCTAAACAAAGAAGAATAGGAGCTGAGGTCTGAATGAAGCATCACCTCCGCTTTGGAGAAACTGAACAACATGCACACATAATAACAGCATTAGAAAGCTGCTGCCACCTATAGTTAACCATCAGCTTTATTCACCCAGATTCCAGTTACAACAACGGGGAGGCAGCTGCCTAATTGCTTCACACAGTAAGTGAAGGTGAGCCAAAGCATTTTCCCAGTTAATACATATCCACTCCTTATTATCAAAGCAGCTTGTCAACATGCCTACAAAATAATGTCATAGGAAGAGAGCAGAGGTTAATCTGTAAAAGGTGCACGACAACCGATGAAGATCCAGAGTTGCTGTCTCTGTCAGCCAGTCCATACAAAGCAGGTCAGCAGCTCCACTGGGAGGACTACGCTCAGGCTGGCCAAGGGGCAATAAAATAGACTCTTCTGTCTCAAAATTGCTGTAATCAACTCTGGCTAAGGAAAAAGCAACTCTAGGGCTGCTCAGGCATTCAAGAGCAGCAAGAACACATCAGGACAAGAAAAGAGTAGGAGCAGGCAGCATACAAAGCATGCCTAAAGTCTCAGCTGGGAGTCTCAATCAATGCCTCCAAAGACAAAGTAATAAAAAATAAAAGCCATCAAAAAGCCCAATCACTCTAATTTGCTCTTAAGGGCTGCAATTGTCATAAAAAGGAAATCCAGGTGAAGTACAAAAATGATCAAACTTCAAAACATTGTATTGTATCAAGGAGGGAGGGGACGTTTCAGAGGGAAGCTGGTAAGGGAAACAATTGGAAGAGAACCACTCAAGCGAGAAGTGCTGACTCTGCTTCCAAGCAGCTTCTGGCAGAATGTCTACCTAGTCCCAACTCCTTTGGCATTTTATTGTGAGACATGGAAGAAGAAAAGGCAATTCTTAACTATCAGACATACAGTAAGAGATTACTTTACAAGAAGAAAAGATCAAGAAAAGGGAAAGTGAGAGGAGTTCGGGAGAGCCCAGCGCTGCTGAATAATCAGCTGCTTGCTCACCCTTCACCTTTGATCTTCTCTCATTAAGCCTCCCTGGACAGACCGTTTGCCGCAGGTACCCAGCACATCAGCTACAAACAAAAGCAGAAGGGCAAGGAACTACATTTGAAGAGGAACAAACAACAAGGAAGGCTGCCCAAAACCTTCAGCTGTACCAGGCTGATGTTTTCCCAGCACCTACGCGAACGCAGTGATTTCCAGTGCCAATGGAAGAAAGATCTAGTGATTTTCTGCACGCACCATTTGCCTACTCAATTGTTACTGCTCGTTCAAGCTTTGTCTTTCATACACTACCCCATATTTCACCTGTCAGAATGGGGGAGGAATCCGATTAGCTTCTAGATGCAGTTTAAGCAATATGGGCACGGTAGACTGAATTTCTGGGCAGCAAAAGGCCACCTTGGGTACTATGACAAGGTATTCACTATCTGATAGTGTAGATTAAGGAGGAACCTGGCTTTTTTGGCTCTTCAGCATGTATGCAGCTCCCATCAGCATTAATGCAAGCTGCGTATGGGCACTGAGAGTCTGCCAAGCAAGTGACAAACAGCAGCTTTTCATTCAGCATACACGAGCAAAAAAGGGGCACAAGACACTCAGTCATCTATTGCAAGCACCTGACAACTATTTAAGCATTGAGTCAAATCCAGGAGTTTTATACAACAAAATGACATAGAAAACATTCATGAGAAAGCTACAGAATACAGTACTTACTCTACAGCTTTGCAGCATGTTTCTGCATGGAGGGGATAGTTCCAAAAAGATGATAAATATGCATGATAATATACATAAATAATAAAACTCCCAAACTATGTTTTTTGTTTGCATTTGTGTGGTTTTTTGTTTTTGTTTTTTTAAGAGATTGCCCAGGGCATAAATCCTCAGAAGCGTGAACAGGCTTAAGCTAAGCCAAGTTCTCATGCAACTAATAAAAGTGTTCCATTTTCTCCTCCAAGCACAGATTATTCAATTTTTTTAGCCTATACGTTAGGTATAAATCTGGAACAAAGCTTCAACCATTGCCAAAAGAAGCCAACAAAAAACAAAGCAAAGGTTATCTTTGACCTGCCATTGAGACACACACATTATAAACCCAAATGAATTCTTCTGTCTCTAAGATGAGGAAAAAGTTTAGAACTACTGTATTTCCAAGAGCAGCCTTTCATAGGAAATGCCACTCCTCTTACTAGAAGGTTTGAGCATCCATAGCACAACTTGACATCAGTGGAAATTTGTTGGGGCCATCAGCCAGATGATCAACGTCGAGCACTATCATCTAGAACCCCAAAACCAGAAGCAGCCAAAACAACATTTTGTCCATTTTGTGCCTTGTAGGTGCCTAGGCTATGCTTAATGATTTTATGTATAATTTCCACCCCTGTCCCCTAGCCTGGGGCTGGGACAGAATGTTACCAATTAAAGGAGCAAAATCACAGTGGTTCTATGCTGTAAAAAGAGACATTACTACTAACATCTACAGTTTTGTGCTGCACAGAAAAATATTTCCTCAAATTATAATAATAGTAATAATACGGTGCTGTGTAAGTTTATTGAAAACAATACATTCTACAAAGCCCCAGAGAGTTTGCTAAATATTTACCAAACACAAATATTTAGTATTTAATAAGACACTAACAATTAATGGAAATAAAAAGTAATAGGCATTTTTCTGATGCTTCCAAACATTAATTCCAGCCAAATGATGCCCTTCTATCTGAGATGCCACAAACGCTGCTCAGTATTGGGACATCCAAGATGTTCAAAATTGTTGCAAGGCAAGCACTGTTAATTTTTTCAGCAAGTCATAGTTATTTTAACAGTGGTTAAAGTTAATTGAAACAAGTTCTTAATAAACAGTAATAGATTTACCTTCCCACCCTCAGGAGCTGTTGGGAGGATTAGTTGATATTTGCTCACAGCTTTCAAGTTGGAAATGCTGTATGAACACAATTACAATATTCCTACAGAACCATTCTTCAGCAGCTTACTCGTCTGTAATTAGATGCAGTGATCAGATTATATTTTATATTACACTGCCGTTTTCCTTTATCAACATACAGCAAGTGGCTCCAGAGGGCACCTATGGCCCTTTAATGACTTTACTGGTTTTCAGCTAACGACCATCAAATAGACTAATCATATCCAAAAAGAAAATGAAGTAACCTGCAGGTATACACACAGCAAAAAGCACGATGCCTCCCTTCTTCCACTGACTGGGCTTTGAGAAATTAGCTAATGATAATGGTTTAATAATGAAACAGATGCTCAACGTCACTTGGCTGCTTTATGCATGAATAGCCCCGTAGGAAACCTCCCACCCTCGTTCACTCCAAGAACACATACAAGTGAACTTGGTGGCAGATTGCAGAGCAACCTGCCCTTTTACTTCTCACCTCCTGGAAGTGACAGGCTGCGTCTCACAAGTTCTTGCTGTACATTTTCTCTACACGGTCCTCCCTCAAATGGAATTACGAGCCTTATTTCTGATGGAGACTGGCAATCACCTACCAGTACTATAATAATGGGAAGGAAACAAGTAGAAAAAAAGACACTGGGACTGGTCCTCACTGTGTACTGCAGGATACAGTGTCAGAAATCATATTCTCACTGCTTGTCCTATGTCCTTGACTGAAACAATCTAAGCAGGAGAGGAAAGGTTCATGAGAAAGACATCAGCTGCAAAATTACATGAGGTTTGTGCCTTTGGAGAAGATGGGTTCAGTGCTGATTGCTCATGCGGGATGAAGCCAGTATAGCCACTCTTGTATTAGCTGCTCAGGGTCATATGCTTCCACCTGCAAAATCACTGCCCACAGATACAGCACGACACAGAATCTCTCGCCATGAAGAGGCCAGTGAGAGTTTGAAACGGCATCCCCCCATCACTAGCCCGTATGCGGCTGAACTGTCCTTGCATAGCCTACATCGCTCAGTGTCCAGCTGTATCTGGCTGTAGAGGCTTTAACCAACACACACAAAATATACCAGGGGAAGATAAAAAGGATGCACCTCTCCTTTTTTTTTTCCCCTTTCCTCCCTCCCAGGCTCTGAAATACATATGCTCCCTGCATCACAAGATAAGAAGGCCAATCTGCGATATGTAAAAATGAGAAGGAGCTTCATATTCTGTTGTATATAAATCCCTGAAGATCATTTGGGTGGGATTCAAATAAAACCTCTCCTCTTGTATCATCTTAAACACAATCCAACTGCCAATGCTTTAACATAACAGCAAAAAACTTAAATATTTCTGAGACAGCTCAAATAATAGCCTTGCAGGCTGAATGTGACAGATCTTCTATTCCGATTCTACACCTCTCCTCTCGGTCTCACTAGGAATGCAAGAGGGAGGCTGCAGGGTGTTCATTTCCAGCCCTCAATAAATAAGTGAAGTCTGCTTCAATTCCTCTAAAACAATCAGCTACAAAAGATTAAAAATAGTAACCATTTGATGCTACCGTAACAGGTCCAAGAGAGGAACTGAACACGGCTCAAATAAAGTATTTATCTTTCTGGAAGACTTTCACTGATGCAGGGAGTCAATGTCACCAACATCTGCAACCACGATGGTCCAGGGTAGAGCTAGGTTTTAGATGAGGCTGCAGAGCAGTCCATACCAGCCATGTTTCTCTAGTTTTAAGATTACAGACTCTCAGGAAAGCCGGCACTGCTAATTTCCAGGTTTCCTGCTAATCCACCAACTAAGACTAGAAGAACGTTTTGCACCATCACTGTTGCAACCCAATGCACGGTTTGAAATGTGTCACTTTTGCAGACATTTTTAGTCCCAGACCAAATGGTGTGGTCACAATTTACATTCACTCTCCCTAATGCAGAGCTCTAAATGGGGCTTTTCTAGCCTTAAATCAGCGTCAGCCCATTACTAAGGCAGCATATAGCAGTCAGGAAGTTAATGGATTTAAAGGGCGGAGGTATTGATGGCTGTGAAGTGGAAACTATTTATCCTGTAAATACTGTAACTGCTAAGACAGCTCATCTCATTACAATTTATTTGTTTCAAACACTAGTGTAGGGAAGGGCTGGCAGCTGCAGGTTCTGTTACTGGAAGAGATGGGGGACAGAACTGCCGCAGGGGTCTGCTGCTGTAGGTATGGCTGCTGGGCGTGAGCTACGACAGGGAAGCTGTACTTGCACCTTTTGTCCCCATTAACCAGGAGACCTTCTCCGAATAACACACACACATAAATATGTCTCCAGGTCTGCTCTCCAAGCTGCACTGTCTGGCTTTCTGCATGCACTGTCACCTACTCTGATAGACAAGCAACTTGGAGGTACTGCATGGGCTAGGCCACACTGTAGGATTCCCATCCCAGGACAGTACGCAGATTGCCAGCAAGCCCCTATTCACTTGGGAAGCATGACATGAAAACACGTAGTATAAGTTGCAAGTCACCATAGCAATTTTCAGTACACTCTGCCAGGCTGAGATCTCAGGAAGCTGGGACGCTTGCTTACTGTCCTTCCCAAACCTCGGAAAATGACCTTGAGAAAAAAATAAAAAAAGTAGGAAAGATGGATTTTTCAGCCAATTAGTAGCACATCCAATAAATATCGAACTGCTCTGTCCGGATAGGAGCCTGCGAGCATCTTAAAGCCTCTAGCTTAGTGATTCCCAGTCTCCAAACCGTTCAGTTCTGTATAACCTCTCAACTGAATTATATGAGAAAAAATTGGGAGATAATCCCAACGATTTCCACATAAAAACCTGCTAGGCCCTGTAAGCATTAGAAGACTGGAGTGAGAAAGAACGTGAGGGAGGGAGGGAGGAAGACAGTAAATACTCTGCACTTTATTTTCCTTCAAGGAGTAGAGAATTTATAGTTCGGTTTTTAGGTGTTTTTTTTTTTTTTTTTTTTTTTTTTTTTTTAAGGGCTTGGTTAAGGGCTTGGTTACTCTGCTTTGTTATCAGCCCAACTAAGATGCAAACCTATCTCCGGCCTGTACAGAAAGACGTCTGCAGGCCAGCAGCAGACCTGCTGTTTCTCATTCCCTGCAAAGGATGCTGCAAGTCAGCATTCTCTATTAGATGCTCTTTTCAGCAATAATCCCAGCACTGACTTTCCCTGCAGCTACAATTCTATGCCTGTTGACCACAGAAACACTTTGTTTTTACATATAGCTTTTTAATAACTATCTAGTGATCAATACTTACAAGTTTAGGTAAACGCCTCACTTCTCAGGAAGAAAGTGACTCGATTTTGAGCACCCTGTATGTGGCATCCAGACCTTGTCTCCAAGGCCTACCTTGTCTCCTGGCCATCAGTGCCCCTGAAGCCATTAAAGCACCTACGGAGACTCTCCGATCGCGAGACATGCGCGTCAGGTTAAAATCTAAAATTAGAGGCATGTGTGGCCATACTCTGATGCTTGGACCAGTTTAAAGCACATCAAGACAGGGCTGTGGGAATGTCCAAAACCCATCAACGCTAGCTCTCTTTTTGTCGCTAGCATACATGAAGTTGTATTAGAAGGAACTTCATACAAAAATACAGGCGTGCTCTGAAGCTGCTATGAGAGGAACCAAGACTTTAATTCTCAGATGTGAAAACCAGAAAGAAGCCCTTTCACTTCCCTGCTCTTGGCTGTTAACTTTCATTTGTTTAGATGCCAGCACATTACACTTCATAAAAATTAACACTTTTTTTTTCTTTAAACACTTACAAGCTTATTTTCCTTTCGCCTGTACCAGCTGTTTATCTCCTGACTTGATAATTCTCTTTGGAAATGTGAGTTGACATCTGGGTATGAACGGATGCTGTAAATTGCCAGCATTTCTGTCTACTTATGCAAGCAAAGATTAGTTCCTCCAACTATAGTAGCATCTCTCCAAAGAATGCTAACATTATGATACATAACAACCCTCTTCTTTCACTGCTATTACCCCTTTCTTTTCATTCAAGTACCTTTTTCTTTTGCTGAAGGCAAAGCAATGCATTAAGGCACTAGGCAATACAAATAAATGTCACTTAAAGAGAAAGCTTCCCAGAAAGTTCACATTATCCCTTACAATAGGTAGGAAGGAGTAGGTGAGAACGAAGTACAGATCCTGGAACAGGTCAGAGGACACAAAATGAAGTGAAGCCATGGGCTCTGCCTAACTGAGCTTAAGCACAGCAGCTGAGGGAACCTGCAATCTGGCTCCAACCCTGTCCCAGGAAAGTGAAAATAGGAAAGGGAGAGGCAGCTGCACAAAGCATCATATACTTCACCATGACCCTGGCTTGCTCATTTGACCTGTCAGAGGAAAAGATTCCATACTTGTTTCCCTTCATGCTCAATTTTAGTAATTTCTTTCACAGTTTTTATGATTTTGCCTATCTCATGCTTGTATAGCATCAGGAGACACATACACAGAATGCCTACACCTATACCCCACACCTTCCCACAGAGCTCTGCGGAGTAAGGGACTTTTCCCCCCCTGTGCCCCACCCCAGCCAATGCTCCTTTGTCTTCCACAGCCAACATACACGAGAATCCATCGTTCATCTTAAAGGATGACACATTCAGACAATGGCAAGACAACACATGAAAGGTATCACAGAACCAAAAGCCTCAAGTTGAACTGTTCCTCCTTAAACCAACTGGCTGTTAGCAGGATGGGAAATCAACAGATGCACCTGAGCTATACCACACACCATTCATCCTATTTCAAGCTTTAAAGGTTAAAGCCAACCCCTTACACGAGGAATGCAAGGCAGGCATCGGACAGAAGTGTCACATTTCTCTCAAGGGAGCATGTATCTCAGATAAGGAACAACACGGTCAAAAGCAGTTTCACACATAATCTTTGCAGACAGAAAATCAACACTGTTTGAGGTTTGTCCCATGGCTCTTGGGTTTTGGAGAATCAGTGGGTAACACAGTGGTCTCCCAAATATAAAATAGTAACCATTTTTCATAAACTAAGAGGTTTTGGTTTTTTTTGTACTAGATGAAAATTGTCAAAACTTTTTTAAAGCTTCCATGACCAAAGCAGGGAAACCCTGGCATTCTTTGCACTTGGAAAAGCTTTCTGCTCTCTGAGTTCTAACTCATAAACAATAATCCTAAAAAAAAACCCCACCATGATGAGCAGAAAAGAAAGCACAAAGCAGCATGAAATAAACTGGATGGTTGTGGTTTCTACTGAAGTTATTATTTATCTACCATTGCATATGGAGAATAGTGAGGAACAGAAATGAAGGAAAGGGGAAGGTGGAAATCGAGTTGGGTTTCTGCCCAGAGAAGGAGGATGCTATTTGGTTGAATAAGATCAGGTCCACAGAAATGCTGACCGACGGTGGGGAAATAATGTGCTGTTAATGAAGGGGGGAAAAATACCATACATAAGTTTTATAGGTATTTGTATCTGAATGATCCCTTAGCCTCTGCTTAAAGGCAGTCTACCATTGTGCTGTTAATGCTTGGGAGGAAGGCACCTGATGCAACTAGGCCTTCTACCCACAGTGAGTATTCATTGCCATCTTGATAACTTTAGAGTGGCAGTAGCTCTAGCTGATCCCTCTGCTATAGAAAGGACTGCTCCAAATGCTCAAAGCTTGGGCCATCACATTTCAGAGTCTCCTTGCAGCCTTGTTCTTCGCTTCAGGAGAGGAGCCAAGTCCTACATAGACATCTGGATACACTATGCGAAACAAAAATCACAACCACCTATGATTAAATGTATGGAGGTTACTTTACAACATAATAGACTAAAATAGTTTTGAAGCAAGGAAAAGGAAAGCAAGAGGCACACTCTGCTATTAAATAACATAAACACTGCTTTTGATTGTGCTGAGGCTCGCCTATCAACAGACCAAATTGCTTGTTCACTTATCCCCTCCTGCTTCACACCGTTCCCCCACTCACTCTCTTTTCCAAAACAGCCTCCCTTACTTATTTAGCTTTTTCAACCATAAGGGAAAATGTTTCTGAAAATAAAACAGTTCTGACATTATTCTGAGATTTAAGTTCTTGCTTTCCCCAACAGCCCAAGCCACTGTTCCATCCGAAGGAGAGTATTCAAACATGTTCAGAAGTCAAGGCAGATTTGTTTGCAAGATGCGTGGTTTTCAGAAAGGCTGATTTATTTGTGATTCCCAAAGCCCAGGAGACAGTAATCTAAGGAGGCACCAGAGACACAAGCTCTTGATGGAGACCTCTTTCACATATTATGCTTACCCATTGCAAGCTTGCTGGTCATATTGAAATTTTTCCATTTTGTTTTTGCAGTACCTAGCTAGAGATGAGTATGGCTCCAAGTAGACATCAAGAAAGGAAACAGCAGAAAAGTTTCCAGGAATGCACATAGAGCAGGAAGGATCAAGAATTTTAGTGCTTTCCACTGCTTATTCAGTGTCCTTCTCACCTTGCTTGTAGTTACACTTTCTGACAGCAGCAGGTTCCAGTAGAAGTAGTGTAACATAGGGCTTGATGCAACACAGACCTGGGATTTGCTAATGCACTGAAACACTTGGAGAAGTGAGCAGCAGAAATCCTTTTTGAGCACAGGCAGCTCTGGCTCTCTCCTCACAGGAGATACAGCAAAATGAAGGAGTGAAGGAGACTGCGTGAAAAGCAAAAGATTTCAAAAAAACAAACAGCAATACCATTGACAATCACCTGACCTGTCTGCTTATTCCAATTGAAGAAAGATGGAAGAACATTCCTGCTCCAAGAACTTTCCCAACTGTCATAAAGTTGTTAAAAAAAGAGCAAGGGTCCACATACACCTGTGAAAATGGTCCAGCAACTAATTGCCAAATAGACAAGATACGTATCTTCCTGAAGAAAAGAAACACATCCAAAATAGGTATTGCCCATCTTTTGGTCATCACTTGGAAAGCAAAAGTCACATTGAATCTCTAGGTAAAGTTAGATGTGGTAAGTGTTAAACTGGCCATTCTAGAAATCATTAAATGACAAATCCCAGAGATTTGGAATATTGTACCTCTACAGACGTTGCTCACGCAGGAGGCAGAAGAGGTACTGCACACTAGGAGATGGGTGGCTAAACTTCCCTTCTCATTTCTTTTTAGCCTTTCACATGACATGCAGTACTTGCTATTCTCAGGAGAGAACAACTCCTCATCCTCCCACAAAACACGTACACAAAACATGAAAACTCCTTGCTGAATACACAAGTTGCAATCTTCTCTAGTTTTTTCACTACAGGTGAAGGTGCCTCTTCTGTGCCTGCGTAGCCCCCACCACAACAGGGTATTGATCCTAATTAGGCCTGCGGCTTCACTATTTGCTGACAAACTTCTGCTTGTCAGAGCCCCGTCAAAGGACAGCTTCAGGAGAGCAAACTGCCTGTTCATCCCGAGGAGCTCGGCAGGACGCTGCCCTGCACAACAGGAATGCCGCTCAGCCCAACGCACTGGCTGACCTCAGGGAGGCTGTATCCTCCCCTTGGGGAGGCAGCTGCTCCCTGGCAAGCAAAGCAGCTTCCACAGCATCATGAATCTGCAGACA
This sequence comes from Aptenodytes forsteri, assembly GCF_000699145.1. Classification (NCBI taxonomy): domain Eukaryota; kingdom Metazoa; phylum Chordata; class Aves; order Sphenisciformes; family Spheniscidae; genus Aptenodytes; species Aptenodytes forsteri. The sequence goes on from NW_008795128.1 coordinate 4,964,780, forward strand.
GACCTTCTGTAGGTGGCTTCTGCCACAGCCGACCCCTACAGCAAGCTCATCTAGAACAGTGCTTGGGGCCCACGTTGGCTTCCATTGCCCCAGCCAGTAAGGTGACTACCAAACACCTGGAGCCTGCTCCTCTGCCAAAAAACACGCCCATTCCTTGCAGGATTGCAAAGCACTTGGTATGTCAGAGTACTAAAATTAAAAAGTATAAGCATCACTGCACCCTGTCTAGTGAGTATTTGGGTTGAGAGGCAACAAAGAAGTTCGTTACTAGTAAGAAAAATCATTAAAACCCTTGACAAGGCCTGACAGCTCACCAACACAGGGCAAAGCACTGCAGGAACAACTGTCCCCATGGGAACTGGCAAGTACAGAGCACAGGAAAATGAGAACTGTTTGAATTAACAGGGAACATTTGCTCTAAATAAAAGCTATTTTGAGGAATTAAAGCAAACAAACGTCAGCTCCATGCAGCAGCATGTTGGGATGTGATGTGCTGTAATGTGTTGTGACACTTCATAAATTAAAGCTTTTTCTTCACCCCTGGGGGAAGAGAGTTCAAGTGCAATCAAACACTTGAACTTGGAAGGTCTGCAGGCTTGACACTTACCAGTCTGTGACTCCAATGATCCCCTGAGTCGAGACACCTTCGTGCCCGCCCTGTGGGCTGCTCTGTCCTCCCTCAGCCTCCAGGACACTGCTGCGCAACGAGCTTGGAGCTCACATGCACACAGTGCTGCCATCGCTTCACCTCAGCTGCCAAGCTCCAGATAATACTCATCAATCCACAAGGTGAAATCAACTGATCTCACAGCCAAAACTCTCGGTCTGAGCTTACACTTATTTTATATCCTGCTTACCTGGCCAAACACATAGTATTATTTCGAGCTGTTTACTGTATACGAAGCCACCAACCTCACAACACTAACTGTGGTATGAAAGGCCAAAACCTACCCACTTATAACACCATCCTGCTTTAGCTGGCATGATTCAGAGATGAAATGAGGGTGTGGGCTCAAGTTAGTGTCATTGATCAATTCTCTGGCACTGGGAGTCGAACTGCACAATGGCAACCCTATTCTTCAGCTAAAACAGCTCAACACAAGAGCTGTAATGCTCTGTGAGGAAAGAACGCAATTCTGCTTGCCCAATGGCCAGTGCAGAGGAAGCACCCATGCTTACCATGTTTCTTTGTCACACGCTACTCTTTGAGAAGACCTTCAAAAATAAAGCAGCAGCAAAAGAATGAGGAAACAACGTAAGAAGAAAGACAATCTAGATGACCTTGCTTGTAAAAAAAAAAAAAAAAAAGAAAGAAAAAAATGAAAACACCAAACCACTACTACTTTCTTCAGAGCATTTTACAGTCATCATTTGGAAGGTGCCAATAATGAGCTCAGAGCTGTACAACCTACAGAGATGCCAAGGGAGTTCATTAATTAGACCTTCAAAAATAAAGCAGCAGCAAAAGAATGAGGAAACAACGTAAGAAGAAAGACAATCTAGATGACCCTTTGTTTAAAAAAAAAAAAAAAAAAGAAAGAAAAAAATGAAAACACCAAACCACTACTACTTTCTTCAGAGCATTTTACAGTCATCATTTGGAAGGTGCCAATAATGAGCTCAGAGCTGTACAACCTACAGAGATGCCAAGGGAGTTCATTAATTAGACGTGAAACCCAGAAAGCCAAAAGACACCATGAAATTACACAAGTAGACAACTTTAGCTCTTCTATCCCTTCTTATTTTCTGTGTACAAAGTCCAGAGGAAAAAGTCTTTAGAACTAATTTGATTATTAACTCAAACCTGGAGCACAAGAGGGTGTTTGTGACAGGGACCTGCAAGACAAGAGGTATAGGCAACAGCAAGATGTAGCAAAGCTGAGGAAGACATAGTTACTTTTGAAAGATCCCTGATGTGTAGACACCATTTCACAGTTGAGAAACTGAGGCATGGCTTCAGCTGCAGCATAGTGATATTACAGTATACAACTACATCTCTTATTGATGTGCTGAGTATTTAAGGGTAAGTGTAATGTGTCCAAGCTAGTTCCAAGTGTGCAGTTGTATCCTTACAGTGCAGCCATGGCAAACAACGTCTGTGTGAACACAGCTAAGGCTTCCTCTTTGTGTGATGTGCACAGGAGGGGTACAGTTGGCTGCCAGAAGCTGAGACCTGGTGGGAAAAGATGCTCAGAAAGCAGCCTCTGCACCGCAGCATGGCCGCAGCAGAGCTTTGCTAGCCATGGGGAGGCAACCGCGTTCCGGAACAGCTTTAAAGACAGCACAGTCTCAACAGACCACAGGCCCTGGGAAGAGACCTTAGCCCTTGCCACCTCCTGCGCACCCCTCACACTGCTGGCATCACTGCAGCCACAGTGTAGCACCGCCCGTGGTGCCAAAGTCATGTAGGAGCAAGCTAAGGAAGCTAAGCCCAACAAACACGGCAATGACCTCTTATATTTCCTCCTTCCCCTCATAAATCCCAGCCTGCGCAGCGCAATGCCATATGGAAATACCAGCATAAGTCCTAACAGGAGCACAGCCATGTCATTGAGGGAGTGTGCCTGAGCTCATCAGCCCTGTGTCTCACCCACACTATGCCACTGTAGCCCGATCGCTTCCAGTTTTGGCGCAAACCCACCCACAGCTACCTCGCAAGTTTTCATATCGTAAGGTGTGGATGTGCTCTTTGAAATATTCAGGAGAGCCTTACTCTACAGACCACCTCTGAGGCAAAGTAATCTGCAGAGCTCCAGAATGTCACTTCTACTTCTGCAGTTAGGCCATTGGGGCAATGAGAAAAAGCTTTCTGCCAAAAGCTACCACAGGTCTTTCTTGTGCTAGTGTTTTGCTAGCTTAGGACCCAGTGTTGCTTCTAAACAAGTCAACAGCAGTACTCCACCTAAGTTTGGCAGCAGCAAGACTATCCTTTTCAGCTGGAACTTTGCAACTACCCATGCAGACAGGCTCATCCAAGAAAGATAGCTGCTTAAACCTCACGTCTTTGATCTATTGTCTAAACTCTCGAGTAATAAGGGACACTTTGCTCCCACTTGTAAGCTCAGACCACTACGAGGCTCTGACAGATGCACTCTCAGAGTTCTCAAGGGAACATTTCAAAGTTTTAATGGCAGTGGCAGCTGCTCTTTATAAGCTGAAGGCAACAACACTTCATTTTTTAAATGGAGGCAGATTCTGATTTATAAATATGAAAATTGAATGTATGCAAAAGCACAACCCTGCTTCTCTTTGCGCATACACAATTCAGACAACTGAACTGATCAGTCACCAAACTGAGTTGAAAGTCATTATGCTGAAGAAAAGACCTTGCTTGCCTAACCTCAATCCAGAATGAATCTAAACCTCTACTTTCCAACCCTCTGAATATGAATAGGGACAGCATGAATACGCTGACAGGTCTTTTATTATAGCTAGAGAATGTAGCAATAATTAAAAACCAAATCTTGTACGTATGCAGCTATGACACTTTCCTGAAGAAATACTCTGACTTTGTCTTTTTGCAAGATTAGGTTGTCAAAATGATATTTTTTAAGTCAGTAAAAGAGCACAACACCTGGGATTTCCAGGTAAAGGAAGCTTAAAGAAACTGCAAAAGGGATGAAAGACTAGTGAAGTTCTCTAACCTTCCCTCTACTAGTCTGTGCATGTAACTGTGCAAAACACAACAGCACAATATTGCAGCCGAGATGTAATACACAGAGAGAGGGAATTTCCAATTCACTGTTTCTTCAGCAACAACTCACTTCTACAAAGCCAGCATCCATACCTACTGGAGAAATCAGCCAGCAATAAACTTAGCGCTGGCATTTTGGCCAGACTACTGTAGGAGCCCTAACACCTGTAGGTTTAGTACTTCAATTAGCAGGTGAAACATAACCCTCCACCTACTTCATTTTAACTAATTTCTCAGTTGATCTTTTGAGGTCTGCAAAGAGCACATTTCTTACTGAGCACCACAGGTAGCACAAGCAAGTGTGTGAAGTCAAAAGGGATATGAATTATTAAAAAGTCTGAACAATTGAGGTTGAAGGGGGAAAAAACAGAGGGAAGAAAAGCTCTTTTTTAACTAAGGAATGACAACATGGTTATTTTTAAAACATTCAAAAAGGTCTTTTCAAGGTTGAAACAAATGGTGAAATAGAAAACCTACACAGTGAGGGGTCTGGCAGACTTCAGATACGGAGTAAAACCCCAAGGGCACATGGAGATCATAAAGGATCTTAGCACTAGGATGGGGCTCATCTCCTGTGTCCAGAGAAAGAGGCTTTTCCCATGAACTTCACAACTTTGCTGCTGTCTGGTCACAAATCTGGAGGGAGAATGCAAAAATAAAGCTAACTTATGTCCTACTATTTCAACTCGAAGTGTGAACGTTAAGCATGAGCCATACAGACTTGTGTCTCAGACAGTGCTTCAGACAAAGTCAGCTGTTCCCAAGGTCCCTGTTAGGCAAACCTAGTTTTAAATGAACTTAGCCCCATCGTGCTTGGAAGCTATTTTTGCATGTGTCACCCTAGAAGACTTCACAGCTTTGTCTATAAACTGCTTTCAACATATGTCTACCCGATAACAACTTTTTTTGGCATAATAGCTTGCTCATCAATTTAGAAATGGTAGTATATCCTAATGCCCAGCCCTAGTGCTGTAGGTCTAGGCTGTATCTCAGGACTGCTCCTCGGATGTTATTAGCATGGATACCCGCGTTCATCAGGTCATTCTCCTCTGGCCTAGTAGGTCACAAAGTAAGGATTTGCCACAATGCTACAGATCTCATCACCTGCGTCTCACTTTCAAACCACAACCTCGTATCTGCCCCTGAATGCATTACTTTTTAAGATAATCACTGTTTGTCCCATGTTAACATCCACCTCCCCCTACTGTCACGCTCTTGAGGGCTTCCAGGCAGCTGCTTAATGCTTTCCTTCTCCAGGGATTTATATTTTCCCATATGCTGCTGAGCTGCAAGTTGAACTGTTGTGTAGTACCTCACATGCCTGGCAGAAGAAACAAACGTGATGGAAACTTGAATTATTGGCTTTCAGTCTTTAGGATACATAATAGTTTTTCCTCATTTTCTGAATACTTTGTTTGTTTGTTTTTTTTTTTTAAACATTTGTCCTGCTCATTCGTCTTAGAAGTCAGAGCAGCATAAAAATACTGTTGCCTGAGTTAAGAGAGAAGGGAAGACAACCTGTATTAGGACAAGTAAATTGCAGCAGTGGGCAGCCCGGCTGGGGTCCTCATCACAGAAGAGCAGTTGTGCGCTGCAGACAGCTTTACCTGGGATTGCAAAATGCCCCTGCTAGGCTCCTATCAAGGCACAGAGGACAAAAAAGTATCTCTAATAAGCTCCATTTTCCTGAATTGTTGAGGAAGAGGAGATAGAAAATCATTCCTGTAACACTTCTGGAAAACTTGAAGAGGCTATTGCTATGGAAACCGCTCCAGCAAAGCAGGTACGGAAAAGGGGAGCAGCAGAGAGACACGTGGTGCATGGAATAGGAATTCTTAACACCTGAAATTAAACGTGCGCACCTCAGGCAACGCAGTCTATTTTGGATAACATCAACAATTTGCCCTTGGTTTTATATCAACAAAACCACAGGTAAGGGACAATGAAATGAAAACCTGAGGCTGCACGGGAAAGCGCTAACTGCAGAAACATAGTAAAATAAAACAATACACACCAGTATATATTGCAGTAGAGAAAATCTGGTATAGAATAGAAGTATTAGAATAGAATACTTCTATTCTATAGGACCAGGTGTTTTTTCCTCCAACTGAACTAATGCTAACTTTACAGTGGAGCTTGTCTAAAATAAGCAGGAAAGCAACAGAGTTTCTTTTCAGCAGCCTTTGAGGGTAAAATAAAGCCAGGCTGGAGGAAGCCTTTAGCAGAAGAATGGAACAGAGGAGCTCTGATTGTACCACACCAATGGCTGTGCCACAGAAAGAAAAAACCCTACTGAAATGGGGACTGAAAAAGGAATAGTTCAGCAAAGAAAGAAAAATCAGTTAAAAAAAATACAGTGACAAACAAAAAGCTCTTTGAAAGAGACTTTACCCTACAAATAAACTGTGAGCCCACATCAATGGCTCTGGGTCAGTTTTAATACTAGATATGAAATCTCTTCCTTTGAGCACATATGCATGTGTGCATACTTACATATTTCTCTCCAAAGAGTGTGGCCCCAAGTGTAAATGTAACTTCGACAAATGTTCAGTTAGCATTAGCAATGTTTCACTATGTGTTTAAGAGTTCTGCTAAATTGAGGCTTGTGCCTGTACAAACACATCCGCAGCGAACTGGAGGTTTTACATGAAAAGATGGAGTCTTTTCTGGTGCAACTATGTCATTTTGGTAAGCTAAAGATTTTTAGAAGAACACTTTCCTAATGGAGGACAGATTACCAAGAACTGGGGGGGGAAGTGATGAACTATGACACTAAAAAGTCTTTTGAGGTCTCCGTATCTTCAGGAAAAGAAAAGCCAGCCAATTTAACAATGCCCCTTTAAACTTGGTCTGTTTCCTTTTTGGCTGCATGAACATCTGTAATCCCCAAATTCCTGTCCCTATTCCCACCAGCTGGTGAAACTGAAACCGATCCAGCAGAGGAAGTCTGATCCCCGCCAGCACAATGAAAAATGTAACACCGTTTGGCATGACACAGCTCCACCACAATATAAAACAGTGCAGTGCACTTGTAAATTTAAACAAATATGAATCATTTCAGACACAACTGTAAGGCACTGCTGAGACAAATTGTTTGCCTTCCCTGGCCAGAGAAATTCTGCAAAGATAATAGTAAAGGTCTCCCTAGGAAGGCATAGGTGATGAAAACTACTCTGAGCTGCTAAGGGTTAACCTCAGCACTGGCAGCAGATTTTCATTCCAGTGTCTAAGCTTCTGCTGGAGGGGAATTTTACAAATAAACTTGCAGGCTTTGCAGATCAATTTTCTACTTGGTTTTATCACTCTTTTCTCTGAAACAGACCCATTGCGTCTCAGTTTCTTTTTCAGACACGTTTTAAAGTTCTAGTGCCATTTTTTGAAACAATACAGGGCCCTCCATTCCCCTTTTCTCAGTACTTGAAACCACATATGGAGCTTTGGTGGCATTTGTATTTCCATCAAGAGTATTTAGGAATAAACAGCTATGAAAAACATTACCGTAGGGCTCCAGCACTGCAGAGCACGCAGTACAGACCTTCACCGTCTGAATACTCAGCAAGCATTTAAATGATAATACTACATTAGAGTGGCGGCTGTAGCCGCGTGTAAATTTGTGCATTGTCACCGCTCATTGATTTATTTTCATAGGTGCAAACATACGTGTCTGAAAAACCGCTTAAAAAAAATTCAAAACCCAGACAGCAATAATCTAATAAACTCTAAAGTGAATCAATAGACTACTTAACAGCAGACAGATAAACTGCATTTAATAAGAGTTAGGAGGGATGAAGAGAAGGCTGTGCAAGATTCAGCCAGCAATACCAGATGCACAGAGACCGAGAGCAAGAGAGACAGGAACCTGAAGTGGACGGAGAGGGAGACCAGGTAGCATAGGGAGCAGAGCACTTCTAAAAAAAACCCCTCCAGTTTTCAAAATGCTGGTTACAGAACAATAGGAGCCAGGAGATTTCCTGACAGGCATAAAATGTAACAGAACCCTGTGAATATTTGACAGGATGACCTTCAAAGGAGTGCTCAGCAGTTGTTAAATTTAGTTTCTGCTAATGCAGGGGCTCTCATACAGATGTGTAGCAGTCATAAAAAAACTGGGTCTCACACAGCTGTGCCTGGAGGTTCCCTCGTGAGAAAGCAGTAAACATTTTTATTCCAAAGTTGTTTCTAGGGACTGGTGGCATTTAAAGATACTGAAACTGAGGCACAAAAATTAAGTGATGTGCCAAAGTTTACAAAGAATCAGTAGCAGAGCTGGAAATAGGATTAGTTCACTTGACTAGAAGTCCTGCACTCCGTTCACTAGTCATGTTTTCTGGCTGCATTGTGCCTCACAATCTTTAAGATAAAGAATTGACTGCAGGAGATTACAGGTTCTTGCATGCAACGTACGCAGCACACTAAAAGAGAAAGTAACGTACAGCAGGACCACCTATTCAGTACCTATCAGGACACTGTAACATAATCTCTTCATGGTGTGTCTTTGACTTCCAATTTATGAAGCTTCAGCAACAATTCACAACTACCCTCCTCTTAGCTGTGTCAGCAAAAAGACCAAAATTGGAACAGACATGGGATCAAACTGTTTCACTCCCTCTTCCCAGGTCAAGTCTGAAGTACCTCAAGCAAATATGGAGAAGTCTGGAGGATGCCAAAAAATTATCTCCTTGGTTTATTTCTTCTTATCTATGCACATCTAGCATAAAGATAACACTATAGTATTTAAGGAATTCTGATATATTACACTTATTTTTTATTATTAACCAAACCCTTGCAAGGCACTGTCGTTCTGATTCTGTTACAGCTAGCTCTCCCTGATGGATTTTGCCAACAGCAAGAGCCTGAGAGAAACTTTAAAACGTTTAGAGAACAACTGAGTGGATCCACCTCTGAAATTATTTCCTTCTCAGTCAGCAGAAGAAACAGATGAGATGCCACCTGAACCACCCTGTTTCTCTCATGTAACAAAATCCTCCAGAACTAATGCCTTACTACAGAAACACAGTTCATAGATCTTATCCAGAACCTGTGGTTTGAGTCTCAGACTTTTTGGTTGCACCCAGTGCCAGACTGACTCCCACTCTCAGTCTCACATGTATTAAGTTTCCCCAGTTCAAACAACTCCAACCACACCGCTTTGACAGGACAAATTTTCAGGGCTAGTATCTACACTCGAGGCCCATTATCTATGGTTGTAGTACCAGAGCTCTCCCGCTCTGTAGTGAAGACATGCAAAATGCACACAGAAGCTTTAACCAAGCTTTCTGCAAACTCCTTAACGGATATAGCACAACGTATTTTAAGAACAAACTTTCTGAATGCAACATCCCTCACTGTAGCTCATCCTTTTCTTTCAAATCTTAGCAGAAGAAAGGAGAAGGGGGAGATGCCTTACTTGTATTAAGGAAAATGAGACTCCCCACTTCCTCAGCAGCGTACTGCAGGAGCTCCTATAATCTCATGTTAGTGAAAGTTCAGTGAAATAAAATACCTTCTTGTGTCTTATAACTTTCTGGGGATTTTCTGGGACTGAAAAGAAAGTATCATATGGTACCAACCACATTGAAATGCTAGATCAACTCTCTCCAGTAAAGGACTTTTCTTAAGTTCTAGTCAACCTCAACACAGCAAAGCAGAAGCGTTAAATAATCTCCAGTACCCAGTGAAGATCCCATCTAACTACAAAGATATATTGCTTAATGCTGTATTACTACTGAATTATGAAGGACTTTAAGTTGTGGTCCTCTCCTTTACCTTTTATCTCTCCCTTCTAAATAACATTTTCCATTTTCTTATTCTCTTTCCAGTGATTATTCTAGTCTGCTCATCAAAGAAGCAGATGAATGTCATCATCATTGACACAACATATGCTACTGAAACTGGATGCACCTCATAGCCACGTGGCAATGAGCTGGCAAGGAGAACCAACTACCACGCCAGGCAGCACAGTCTCTCTGGTCTCACACAAAGCTTTCTCCTCTATCTTCAAGTCATATTTCCTATTGCATTGTAGCTAGATAACGATCAGGTGCACTGACACTTACATCTATGGATGGGACATGGACCATGCTGGCTTTCACCAGAGGATATTCTGCATAGGCTACTTCCAAACACAGAGGAGACAGGCAATAGTCAGCACTTCTCTCAACAGACCTACCACTCCTTCCAGGGAGCACTGAGTGTCCACAGCTGATTTTATTAACACTACAGATAATGACTTAATCAAAGACAGGTTTTGAAGGGAGATGCAATGTTGGGTTGGAAGAAGTAGGAAGGGGAGGACCAGACCAGACCAGACCAGACCATACCATACCATACCATCAATCTGCTGATGTTGCCAGTGTTGGGCTTTATTTTGCAAATCCTCAGTTTTCCTTCTTTCAATCCTAGTTGTAGACATTGTGCACTAAAAGTGGCGTTTTGGAGGTACAGCTAGTTACTGTAAGAGTGACAAATAAAAGGTTGCGGCATATGAAAACAAAGTACAAAAAAAAAGGGGGGAAGGAAGAAACAAAGTTTTAGGTTAGTACCTCTGGTTTTCCATCGATGTAAACCAATTGGAAGTAACTTTTGTTTTCATGCAGAGATAAAAAAAAACCCCACAAACAAACCAGCATGGATTTGCAACCACGCTTTTCCCCGCTGTCTCAATGGGCAATCCAAAGTCCCAGCTACTTCTTTTCTCACTGGGTCACATCTGAAGCATGCTGCCAAAAAATGCAAGTGAAGATTCATCTGTCCTAGGGACTACCAGATTAAAATCTCCAAAATCAGCATTATCATCAGATCCTTTCCTTAACAGAGTATTAAAACCAAGATGAACAGTATCATTTTATTGCTGGAAAGGTCTATGGCTTCCCTTCCCTTGCCTCTATTCTCTTCTTTCTTTTGGGGAAGAGCACAGTTGGTGGGAGAACACAACAGTGTTTGTTATTAGATTTACACCCTGCTGCTTTTCAGTACACTAAAACTTAAGTTAATGTCGTGTAGACTGAACTGAAACTGAAAATCAGGATTGCTTCAAAGCAACGTAGGACCTAGCATCTTGTCCCAGGGAGTTGGTTGCACATACTTCTGTCTTGAGAAAGTAAAGCAAATAGGCTATCCTACCTGTTGTGCCATGGATTGAAAAAGGAAAAAACAAAAAAGCAGGCCCAGATACACAGCTTTTTGGCACAGCAAAAAACAACATTTGAGCGCAGTGATTCAGTTTAAAGAACAGCTCAGTTTTACGCAGGTAATTATAGCATCCAAGCACTAACATAACCCTATGGTGGTGTTGGATCTTAGAGGTCTTTTCCAACCTTAATGATTCTATGATTCTTTGATTCTATCACACACTGAATCTCTTCTGTATCCCAACACACCCAGATAGGAGAAGAAAAAAAAATCAGAGACAGGAGAGACATTTCCTGTCAGTCAGCAAATCCACAGAAAGGAGGTAAAACTATTCAGTTAATACAAAGCAAATTAAGGAGCTATGCTGACATGTTACACAGCCGATTCCTTCAGTCTGGTGATGATGATTGTACCAGTTGAGCATAGAGACCTTTTCTAAAAGTCAGCACATAGTCCGTCTGCAAGGAATAGTCACAGACTATTTAATAAGGTGCTAGCCAAGTCTCTCTATGCCATGGAAAACTAAGCAACACGCATACTTACGACTCCAGTCAGCACAGGCTAATAATAAGCACACTTGAAAGAAAAGCAAAGGAATTGGTAAGCAAAGAAGAGGAGAGGCAGAGGATGCCCAGATGACAGAGGAAATGCATATGAGATGTTATATAGAAAAGAATTAGGGAAGAGGATTGAAAATGACAAGCAAGTAATAATAAAAAAAAGCAGAGGGACAAGCTAATCACTTGCCACTGGAGCAACCCGCACCCTCCCAAATTCAGCTAAAGCTGAGAAAGCAAAAGGAAAGATAAGGTAATGAAGTATTTTTCTCTTTTACCAGCTGCTAAGAATTTTAAAGGTACAGTCTAGAAAACAGAGAATTAATTGAACTCAAATTATTTTTGTTCTGTGCGCTGAAACTAGAGATTACCTCAACTCCAGATGCTTAAAAAACATCAGGTTCATTAGTTCCATGTATTTTCTCCACAACACTGTCTTCATTCCAATTAAAGTCATTCAATAAAATTAATTACATTTGTAATTTGATTAATGAAGATACACATTTTGTTAAAGCAACCATATAAGAAAAGCCTGGATCCAGACTGATTGCTCTCTAGCTGGTTATGTTATTTCCCTTGAAAATGGGGAAGGTTTTCAAAAGTATTCACAGTGAAGAAGAGTAAGGGTAGGTCAGCACAGTCCCAGAGTTAGTCAGGGCCACTTCTCCATGGATTTTGCTTCAGGTTCCCCTGGTAGCAGTGAAATTCCAGTCCAGTTTATTTCCTCACCACAAACTAAGCTGATAGCATGAAGAGTTGTTGTGAAGGCACCAGCGGTCATCTGTGGCTGCTACCTATTTCTGCTATACTCACTATTTTTGGTGACCATGTTCATGACTGTATTGACAGCTCACACTGAATGAAGTTAATCTGGCTTTCTAAGGCTTTCCTTAGTTCAAAAGCACTGAACAAGCAAATGCTCCATGCTATATTGGTGGGCAGCATTAGAGGGCATCTAGATTTGCTGCTGGAAAAGGGCAGAGGACAATGAAATGACACACTTATTTCTGCTTAAAAACTTATTTATTGGCCCTGAAGGTCACTGCCAGTCTATAAGAAGGATCTGTTTTCTAGCTGATATAGACTAAGATGAAGCAATGAAATGCAGGAGAGAAGCTTTTCTGTACAGTGAGTCGTTGTATCTATTAGCTTAGTTGACAGGAAATAAAAAAACATTTGATCACACATCATTCCAGGAGACTTTTTACTTATTAAAAATGCAAAGTATGTTTTTGGAAGGATTTACAACTCCTTTCTGTTCACTAATCACCCATTTACTGGCCTTTAAAAACCAGAAAGCTCCCTGATGTCCCAAGAGGGCACAACACACTTGAAAGAAGGCAAGATGGTCACTGCTCATTTCCAGCTCTGCTATGTTCCTTATCAGTTACTTCCAGCTGCAATCCAACATCTTTACAAGTAAAGCAGAGAGAGTTGTCTCTCTGTCATTTTATGTACATTTTATCCTCTTCAACACCATCATTATCCTCGTAACAAGCAATTGCCAGGACACGGTTCCTCAGTTCCTCCCAGACTGGTCACCTGACAGCTGACTAGTGAATCTGGAGACCCTCCCTGAGCAAACGGCTTGATATTCTTCACCCAGCGACTGAATCACAGCTGTGTCATGCCCACGGATGACACGATTCAGAGCAGAACTAAGGAGCCTGAAACAAGCTAAATTTATAATCTCTTGGTGTTGAAGCAGGTGCGCACACACACCAAAGGCAAACACGCACAGAACAATTTAAAAGGTCAAACATGCACTTAATCCATCCAGGGTATTATCAAGTGGAAACTGGTTCCTTGGATTTGGATAAGTTTTCTTATCCAACACACACCACGTCGAGTCTATACTGGTTTGCAAAACTCAATTTCAGGAAATGACTGATGCTTCCTTTCTGAAAATTCCCAGAGCCTCCAGCTGCAGTATCACTAATCGGTAAAGCTGCCATAAGCTGACGTTGCTGCTGAAAGCAGTCCTATCCTCCCTACCCCAGCCTCTTCTTATCACCCTTGGGCTGCCCCAGCCAAAAAACCCATGTCAGCTCCCCAGTCTGATTTACCACAAAGCTGCACAAATGTTTACACTGACAAAAGCAATGAGCGAGGGAACGAATGGCTGGGGGCAGAAATGACTTCTGTCGGAGGCAAAGCTGACTGGAGACATTATCTTACCGGAGTCAAATCACAGCTAAAATACTCAGTGAAGTTTAGGAATCGCTTTATCGCAGAAAGGAGAAATTCTTTGGGCTCCTTCTGAAAGCAGCTGCATCAGCACATCTTTCCTCATATGAGAACAGTTCTGGCTACAAACAGCTACACACATACATAACTGTATACATACAATTACATACCAACATGGCAGGCCTATCCAGGACGGTTCTAGTACAGGCCACAGCTGAGCTTCACCTCCCGAAAACAGGGAATCTGCTTCACATTTGTCAGTGTGTTTAACATAAAAGCCGAGAACAGACGGCAGTGTAGCTGTCCTTAATAAGAAAACACTGTAAACCCAGTTTGCCGTCTGTATGATGTGCTTACTTAAAACAAACAAAGCCACAAACAAAAATGCAAAAGCCCAAAACCCAGCAACAACAGCGAATAAAACCTGCTCCATTTCATATAAACTAAATCATCTCCTGAGTCTGTCACAAGGTACTGCAGCATCTACTGATAGAACAGAGACCTTATGTAAATCAAGGCAAGATTACACAGAGCAGTATGAATTTACTTTCGACCAAAAGCATTCTCAGGAATTGGCTTCTTTTCCACATTATAATCTGTGCTCTTGAGACCAATTATATTTCATCACAACATGGAAGCCCGAGAATTTCAGAAATTTTCTTTCAAACAAACAAAGAAAAAGCACCACAAAATTTATGCAAGAGCAAAGCTAGTGTTGGCCCAAAGAACTGTTAACAATTGTAACTTCCAAACCCAGAAATAATCGTCATAAAGCATATGAAGTCTCAGGCGAAGGAGAACTTTTGCATGAAAGACAAATTGACGTCATTTTAGAAACGGCCACTGCCCTGAAAACTAAATTCATGCTAAGAAACAAAACACCTCGTGACTTATTTCATAAAGACAGCGTTTGCAAATGACTCCAGCTGGTGCCCCCAGATAGCACAAGCAAGTTAACGCTGCGGGCAAAGTTGCTGACTGCAAAGAGAGGCAAGGCTGGAGCTGAACTGGCAGCGTGCAACATGGAACCACAGAATCGTTCAGGTTGGAAGGGACCTCCGGAGGGGAACGGTTCAGCCCCCTTCTCCAAGTACAATTAATCAAAGTAGAAGCCAGCTATATACGTAAATGAGATGAATGATCGTCTGTAGAACCTCAGGATTAGGAAAAAAATATATAGGCCTTATCAACATAAAGACAGCCTAAAAGCAGCAAACCAGTCTAACCGTCCCATGTCCAACCTTCTGCAGAGCCCAAACAGTATTCCTGAGAGCCCCGTGTGGCCCCACAGGCTCTTTAACTGTCAACCACTTAATAAAAAGACCACCTAATTTAGCAATTCTTTTGTGGAAAGTGTTGTTTTGCTCCATCAAAAGTACTGCATCTTCTTCTGCAGTTTCCTGCCGTAACCTGTTTGCTTGCCCCCTTTCCCCTCGGATCCCATTCATTCCCCCTGCGCTGCCCCACGCAGGTGGGCAGCACAAAAAGGGTGAGGGAGCCGCGATACAACTGAGTTGAACAGCTGCTGATACAGCAGAAAGATAAATGGCTAAAAGAGCTCTTCCGTTTCCTGGGACTCCTAAAACACAAAGGCTCTGAGGAAAGTGGCCTTAAATGGCCCTATGAGCTGGGACCTTGGAATATAGGCCAGGTCACAGGGACAAGGGAAATTAAGGCCATTTGCAAACATAATTTTGACACATGAAAAAATGATGAGTGTTTTGTCAGCAATTATTTTCAGCAGTGACTCTACCTGCATCTGCTTGCGTAGAGTGGTACATCGTATATAACAACAGTCTAAATTAATGCTGTTGCATCTTTCAGAAGGTTGAGAAGATCTCTTCAGCCCCACTGTGCCTTCCAGTACATGTGACCCTGCTACAGACGCATCGTCAGGGGAATCTCACTTTTCTATCATTGTCTTTTTTAAACAAGCTATTATGCTGCTGATTGTGGCTGCTCATATAAAGGCAGAATAGACCCAACCTTTGATGGGAATCACTAAGCATTCCTGGTATTGAATTAAATCAGTTATTTGATCACTGGTCTTCTGAGGCTGACATTCTGCCCCAATGGTGGCAAGTCCAGAATACATGTGTTTATTTGGTTCTCCTGCCTTCAGGAGGCATGGTGATGGGTAGCGGGGAACTGAACCACCACTGCTGAAGGTATGGCATCAGCCAGAGCGGTCCAATGACTGTACTCAGTATTATCTTCCCTGTGCCCTTAAAAGTTAGGAGAATTTTATATTGCTGAGAAGCTACCTTTGCCTTTTGGTATTGTGTATTAACAAAAAATAAACCAAAGTTCACAAAAAATGCATTTGTGAAATAGCTCCAACAATAGTAACCTATACTGATCCCATGAAAAAGAGAAGAGAGTTTCAGTCCTATGGTCCCCATATAGAAAATGTATGTCTAATACAGACAACATGAAGCAGAAAATCATTAAAACTACTTCAAGACTACTACAATGCAATGACAAAGAGATTATACACTTGTGAATGTCTGTATGGAAGAGTAAGAATATCGGTTGAAAGACAGACGGGCATCACGAAACGCCAGTGGCTTCTAAGAAGGGCGTGACATAACATCCTTTGCGAGCATTCATTCAAGTTTGACATGGACTTGGTCAATAGGGCAGCACGACGTTAAATAATATAATAAAGGGAGCTGGCCAGCTCAGCATATTAGCAATGGAAATTTTCATTTCTAGTTTACCAATCGGAATACAATTTAGACTGGAATCTAGCCATTCATAGGTCTATGTGGAGTCGGGACTCTAGACCCACTTCCTAGACAGAATTGCTGAATTATCACCAAAGCTAGCCAACCTGATTTCATTTTTAGGATTGAAAAGGTAATTTTTACCTTTCTCTTTCACCTATATTAGATTTTGAGGGATCAAGACAGGTGGTTTAGAAAGGGAAATTTCCCTCATTTTTGCCAAACCTTTATCTCTTCTGGGAATAATCAACCTTAGTGGGTTTTAAACTCAAAATCTCTCACAAACTCCAAACATACTAAATCCCTTTAAAAATCCACCTTGACCATTTAATCTACTAACAGACCTGCCACAGCCACACAGAAAACTGCTTCTGGGATCTGTGCAGCCTATTAGTATGAAAGCTGTAGCAGAAGGAGGGATGAATACAAAAGCCTCTCACAAAATGTTACTCTTTCCATTTAGCTAGAAAGTGAAAACACCATGAGCACATTTCAAAAAGTAAGAAATAATCCTTGTTAAGAAAATTGCTTAATAAAAAGTGGCTCCTTCTATGGACTTCTTTCTTCTCCTCAGTGTACTGGCAAGTGTTTAGTAGTGCTGGGTATTTATTTTCTTTATTTTCATTTATTTCTTCAGCTCTGACGTCCAGGCACTTACCAGATATATGCTGAGGCTCCACATTGCAAATAGACCCCTTTGTTAAGCAGTATCTCATGGGCCTTGTTTCCAGAGACAGACAATGCTCTGACCTCTTGAATCATGGCTCCTTTAGCAAGATGGATTTTCCCACCTATCAAGGACAACCTGATAATACTGGCAAGAACCCTGCAATCGGGCACTGAAAACCATAATGCTGTTTATGAGTGAGCAAAATAAGGGAAAGATTAAAGGACACTTTGAACTTTGAAATTAACAATGAGCTTGCCATTTAAGTCTGACAGAGCTCAGGGTTGTGCTAAATGATAAATACAACAGTAATGAAAAACTCCCTCCTGTGCCATTCTACATGCTGTTTGCTCTCAGTTCATTTTCATACACCTCCTTCAAAAAACCAGAACAACAAAAGATTACTTGAAAGCCACCACAGGTCTTGCAAATTCATTACATTTATAATCTGAAGCAACATAATCTTCTACCCATAACATTGCCAATATTTTGGATTTTATCACAAAGCTTGCAATATTAGCATTATGTATAAAGCTTAAGCTCCCAGAGTTACGCGATGAGAGGAGAATCTCATCTGGAGTATAAATAAAAAAACCAGCTTGAGTGTGTGATCATTAAGAACAAAAACATAAATGATATGCATTCTTATTTTTTAATATATATGTAAGATTTGTAATTGTATCATCTCATTATTATGGCAACCTCAGAATTTGGGTGCAATGGCTACAAATAGATTTCATTCACACCCATGTCTGGGGTCTGACATTCCTGAATCTCATTTCTTTTCATGGTAAGACTCTGTCCTGTCCACAGACCACAAGTGAAGGTCTCGAATGTGTAACTGCAATTCTTTTAGGTGTATGTATATTTTAAGCACTATTACAAAACTGACATCTTTTGCCTCAAGCCTTCACTCTTACTTCAGGATCAAGAAGTGAGCATCATCAGCCAACTGAAGTGCAAAATTTATTCTTCAGTCATAAGTCTATCTCAAAGCATGCAATACAGACACTGGGTATTATGACATGGGATAAGATTATAAACGTATTATTTAATTTCTCCATGTCTGTACTCTGAGTTTTTATATTCTGCTTGACAAGTGTAGAGCAACGTGTCACGGCACAAGAAAAACTAAAAGTCCCAGCTTAAGCTATGTAATGATTTGGAAAATCTGCTGATGTATAGATAAAGAATCATCCACAGTACTGAAGATAATTTCCATACGCGTGTCAGGCTAAAACCTCAATTTTTGAATGTACAACTTATTTGCGCCCTGTTTCAGGTGGCACTTCTCCCGTTCAGATTCCTCCTATGATCATCCCTTACTAGGCGATCTGTTTAGCTGTGTAGACCAGTTGTTATGGATGATAATGTAGCTCTCTACCTAATGTGCATTTCCACAAATAGAAAATTATTGAAATTTAAAAACCTTCTGTTAATTGGTCATTGACAAATGTAAGGACACCCACTCCAGGATGACAGCCAGACTGCCTCTCTGATTCAGAAGAGAAACCATAAGTGGAAGATGATCCTGGACACCCTCACTGAAACACTTGCTAAGGGAGGCAAGGCAGTTAAAACACCTGAGTATCTAGGTAATACTTGCAGGGCCAAGCAGCTGGGGTGTCACATCTCAGTTCTCTGATAAATGGCAGATCTGCACCTCAAACAGTGTCTAAATGCAAAGAAAGAGCAGGTACCTGAACTGCCCTTTGACTTGAAAAGATTAAAATTATACGGGTAGAATAAAAAGGTTCTCAAAAGAAAAAAAAAATCAATTTGTAAGTTACAAAAGAATCAAACTACAGTTTTAAAATTCTGGAAGTAGAAGAAAAAAAAGATTAATTAAAACTAACTGTATCCCATGAATCTGAATGTGTCAAAACACGAGCAAAGAGAAACTGCTGAATTTTTAAGAAATAAGGAATTGTATGTAAAGTCTATTACAAACTGTGTTGTGAGCCTTGGGCATAATGATCACAAAATGGTAAGAGTTTTCGATTCTTGGAGAAGTAAGGAGGGTGGTCAGCAGAACTGCTACCTTAGGCTTCAGGAGGGCAGACTTTGGCCTCTTTAGGAGTCTGGTTGACAGAGTCCCTTGGGAGGCAGTCCTGAAGGGCAAAGGAATCCAGGAAGGCTGCATGTTCTTCAAGAAGGAAATCTTAAAAGCACAGAAGCAGGCTGTCCCTATGTGCCGAAAGATGAGCCAGTACAGAAGACAACCGGTCTGGCTGAACAGAGTTTTGGCTGGAACTTGGGGAAAAAAAGAGAGTTTATGAGCTTTGGAAGAAGGGGCAGGCAACTCAGGACTACAAAGATGTCATGAGGTTATGCAGGGAGAAAATTAGAGGGGCCAAAGCCCAACTAGAACTTAATCTGGCTACTGCTGTAAAAGACAATAAAAAATGTTTCTA
>NW_008795128.1:4986161-4998514 GCF_000699145.1 Aptenodytes forsteri
GTTGGACTTGATGATCTTAAAGGTCTTTTCCAACCTAAATGATTCTATGATTCTATTCTATGAGTTTCTTGGCTGGGGAGCAGTGTTTCTTATGAAGGGAAGAAAATTATTTGGGGAACTACCGACTCCACGGCTGTTACTCTACTGTTGTTAGATCACACCAGAAACTACATAAAGAAAGAAACTGAAAGGTCAGAGCTCTTTGTTTCTTGGCTGGGGAGCAGTGTTTCTTATGAAGGGAAGAAAATTATTTGGGGAACTACCGACTCCACGGCTGTTACTCTACTGTTGTTAGATCACACCAGAAACTACATAAAGAAAGAAACTGAAAGGTCAGAGCTCTTTTAATGATCGTTTTACAGCTGGACAGGAGCAGGGTACACTCTGTGACACAGGGTTTATCTCTTAGGTCACAAACAAGTGTACTGCTTTGCAAGATGGATGGTGCCAGCAAAGCCATCACACAGGCAGACCAGGGAGACAGACACGTTCTTGTCCCTGTATTTTTCATTTAATGGCAAAATGCTATCTTTCCAATGTTCAGCCACAGAGTCAAGCAAGACAGTAGAATAATTTATCAGGCAACCCCTTTAAGCATCTCTCAGACATCAGTAAATATGAATGTCTCAGTGGAGCACAAACAATTTTAGGTCCCTGTCTCCTTCCCAAACCTAAGTTTCCTCAGAGAACTATGTGCTCTCTATTGGGCACAGATGTTAAATGTCAATGATCAGCATCTTCTTAATAGGAAACAGGCTTGTCTGGAGGAAATTTGCAGACCTTTGCCACCTGCAAGGCAGTAAATAAATATATATATTTTTTTAGAATCCTTCAGAATAATATGGAGATTAGACCACTACTGACCCAACCACAAGCCTCCCACAAAATACACAGAAGTGTCAAGTACTTTCAGAATCCAAGTAATAATTGTACGTTTTATTCTAAAAAGATATCTGAAAGATTTGGTCATTGAATTGCTCCTTCTGCTCATTTGGCATCAGTTTTCTCTACTGTGCAGAGGCATCTCCCTTGTGGCCCCTGCCATGTGCAACATCTTTTCTAAGTATGTTCTCCATTAGGCTAACCAGAAAACATTTTCCCTCTGTTGTTTACCTCTGTCTTCTCAACCTCTCACCTTCTGCATTTCATTATTCTGACTAAATAAAACAGAACTGTATTTTTTAAATGTGTTTGCAAGGGAAGAAAAAGGATCCGTGCACTCCTTTGGTACAGATGAAAGTTCTTTGCTCTCCTGGGTCACCAACTAGCAGAGATCCATCCACATGGGTTAAAGCAGACACTTAAAGAAAACCCTCTCTTTGTTGAAACAGCAGCAGAATGAAATACAGAGCCTTTATCTCAGCTACTCTGTGGAGTTAATCCATTAACTCTCCTTTTCCTTCTGCCTCTTTTCTTTGAATTTCTAGGTCAAGCTATCAGGTTTCATTCTGCTAACCAAAAGAGAGGATTTACCACAGCTTCCAAGCAATTGTGTGCTATGAATCAACCACAGCTTTTACAAACTTACCATATAGAAAGGCATGTTCAAAAGACGGCTGCAAGGGAGAGAGGCAGAAGGCTGCAAGTGAAGCATTGCAAGACGGTAAGCTAAGTCATCCACAGGAGCTTCAAGGCAGCAGAGGTCAGATGGGCAAGATCTCACAGGAGGACAAAACCTGCCCTGCTGCTGGCCAAATTCTCAGCAGGCACCGGGACCCAGTATGGAAGTACCTGCAGACAGCTACAAACATCACAGCACGTGTGATGGTGCTCACAGATCCACTGCAACAGTGCTGGGAAAGGTCTGCTGGGGGTGTTGATAAAAGGCTTTCTGTAGCCTGTTTCTTTAAGATCTTTATTTAGACTACACTCATTTGGGGCTAACTATTAGCCAGTTTGCAGATGGTAAAACCATGGCTTTACCACTTATTTATTTTTTACAATATACAGCAAGGCACAGGATGGGTGCATTTCCAGCATTTGCTGGTAGCTCTCTCTGCCAGCACTTTACAATCTCTCCAACCCTGTCCTCTGGCCACCGCTGACTCTTCCCTTTCCTCTGTATTTCTTCCCCTCTTTACTTCAAAGTCTGTCAGGAGCCTAAAAGGCGGGAGCATCCTCATTACCATTCTAGACATAAAGTTGTCTTTTATGTCACCACCTAGACAATATTATCTTTATTTCAACACCTCTGAATACTCTCATTAGGCTGTTTCCTCTCTGGTCTGTGATCTGTTTTCTGTTGTAGCTAAATGTCATAAAAAGCCAGCATTACCAGCTAGACAATTTTTCCCAGCCACTCCTCCAGTTGTCTTTGATGTAGCACACTGGGTTTCTACGAAATCCGCTAGAAAGAGATAGGCACTTGGTAGACACGCATCCTTCTGGTGTATTCCTTTTAAAAAAATCCCAAACCAGCCTTTCTCTCCCCATGCAAATTCCCACTCTGAATGACAATTAGGCTTCTCCTGTTATCTGCATGAAGTGTAAGGGCATGTGTACCAATAAGGTTATCAATTACACTTAAAAATTTCTGCATTTTAATCCAATTTGTCACCCTTCACACCCGCTTATTTTAGTTAATGTATGAGCAGTCATGTTTGCTAATCTGATCCGTTATGTTAGACTAAAATGCTGGGACTTCAAGATTTGCAGGAAAAGTTGCCTTTAGATCTCTTTCTTTTCAGCATAACATGCACAGTAAATATCAGTTTTTCACATGAACCCTCTGTTCCTGAGATAACTGGTCTTACTGAGGTAAGCGGTCCCTTTAGATTCATCTTCTCCAGCTGACTAAACCATCCACACACCACTTGAGTTAAAGAGAACAAAACCACATGTGTCCTTAGCAGTCTCACACATCCTTTTCTAACCTTACACAGGACACTTCTGCTGGTGCACCTCTACTAGACACACTGTCCCAGTAGAAGTGCTCTACAAGTGAAGTTGAACTATTCAATTATGTAAAAGCCTAGTGACTTGTCTCTTTCACATGCTCATATTCTAATTTGAAATCCCACTACTACTGGAAACTAGTTTAGTGCCTGAATTGTGAGATGCAAACCTGACTGTTGGAGCTTTGCTAACAGAAGAGCTATAACCTCCCACTTGCACATCTGCGTATAGTTACCAATGCAAAAGAGTAATACAGAGGTTCCTGGTCAGCTCAACTTTTCTCTCACTGCAACCAAGCCTATTAGATGACGCCAAGGTGTCAGCTAAAACCTGCCACCTTCCACCTCCCATACATTCTCTGCTAAAGACAGGAATGAAAAATCACAGGAGGAAATGATAGCTTTACTTTTTAAATTGGTTGAATTTTAAGCCGTGTTTGGCGCTGGCATGGTTTTCCTTCACCATCAATATTAAACATAATTTGAACTGTTTTCAGACGTTCCCTTCTTCACAAACAAAATACATGAGCTGATCATCAGGGCTTACCCTTCGCTGAAGGGACTGAGAAGTTTTAGCTATTGCAGTACACATTAGTTAGAAATGCCTATTAAACAGCTGGCTGTTCTGTCACGTCACACTACTCCAAAAGGGCACTATGTCACCATTGCTTGCATTATCCCAATTCAAGCATTACTTCTGTGTAACTAAACTGAATAATCCATGAGACAATCCCTAAAGGTAGATATCTCACCAGGATGCAATGTCTCTGAAAGATTTTCCTCTAAAAGAGCACAGCACCCAAGAACAGGAGTCCTAACTGCCCAGCTGCCACTCCTCTGCCCTCGGTGAATGCAGAAGACATTTAACCAATCGCACGGTGGAGCTCTGGGTGTAATCACAGAATGGTCTGGGTTGGAAGGGACCTTCAAAGATCATCTAGTCTACCCCTCCTGCCATGGGCAGGGACATCTTTCACTAGATCAGGTTGCTCAAAGCCCTGTGCAACTTGACCTTGAACACTTCCGGGGATGGGGCATCCACAACTTCTCTGGGCAACCTGTTCCAGTGTCTCACCACTCTCATCGTACAGAATTTCTTCCTTGTATCTAATCTAAATCTACCCTCTTTTAGTTTAAAACCGTTATCCCTTGTCCTGTCATTACAGGCCTTGGTGAAAAGCCTGTCTCCATCTTTCTTATAAGCCCCCTTTAATATATTGAAAGGCCGCGGTAAGATCTCCCTGGAGCCTTCTCTTCTGCAGGCTGAACAACCCCAACTCTCTCAGCCTTTCTTCATAGGAGAGGTGTTCCATCCCTCTGATGATTTTAATGGCCTTCCTCTGGACCTGCTCTAACAGGTCGATGCCTTTCTTGTGCTGGGGACCCCAAAGCTGGATGCAGTACTCCAGGTGGGGTCTCATCAGAGCAGAGTAGAAGTGGAGAATCACCTCCCTCGACCTGCTGGCCACGCTTCTTTTGATGCAGCCCAGGATACGATTGGCTTTCTGGGCTGCAAGCACACATTGCCGGCTCATATTTAATTTTTCATCTACCAATATCCCAAGTCCTTCTCCACAGGGCTGCTCTCAATCCATTCATCACCCATAATCTCTCTTTACTATCCAGTGCTTGCATTCAAGCCAGGAATTTCTAAATGTTTTGAACCAAACAAATACAAGGTACCATGGTGTGATGAAAACACTTAATAGGGGGCAAACAAATTATACTGGTCATCTCAAACAGAATAGAAATAAAATTTTTATACCATCCACCATGCTGCTCTATTTTAGGCTCTTTTAAAGAGTTCTGACGTATTTTATTGGTACTATTTTCCATATAGCCTATAAAACCAGGTCACCTTAATACTCTAAGTCCAACTGTGCATGCCCTGGAAGCAAAGGGAAATTTCACTGCTATATTTTAAAACCTGTAACGTCCCTAAAATAGTTCTCAAACATATAAAAATGGTGTTTTATTAAAATTCCAGATATGCTGACACTTTCCAGGATTAGAAGCAAATGTGTATATTCTGGCAACATTTTTTTTCCAATAAAAGTGCTTTTTTGCAGCCCTTGAAATTCTGGAAATTACCTAATACAAGCAAGGTTATTATTTGAAAAAGAAGTGTGCAACTCGTGCTTATGGTCTGTAGCCCCAACCCTACACAGCTGTAACCACTTGGGCAAATACTTGTGCCTCTGAGGAATCACATTCACTTCATTACTACTCTCTCTGTGTCACCCTTTCTGCATATAATGAATTTGATGCCAAGATCAGAGTCACAGGGGGAAAAAAAGATCTATAAAGATTCTAAACCATAACAATAGTGAGAGGAGCAGAAAACAGACAAGATTAAAGGAGTGTAAAAGGTACTATCCAAGGGATCTAAGGCTTGTACAAAAATGCACACGTGTCTGAGAGGCACTATGCAACAAGGCATTTAGATTACACTATGCACAAACACACTCACATAAAGAAAAAGAAACAAGGCTGTGTATGCAGTGCTAATGCTGTTATTGCCTGAATTTTGAGCATAAAAATACATGGAGAACAGCATTCTCAGGCTTTTTTTCTCATTGCATGCTCAGACTGTAGAAAGAAGTGCTAAAAAGAAAATGCCATATATAACACCAAGGTCCAGAGGGCCCTTTTTCTACTGAACTATAAAGACTACAAATCAAAACTATTTGTCTTGCATGTTTTTTCAGAGCTGGACACCTTTTCTTGCAGAGGTCATACAATAAATCAGGTAAAAGGTCTTCAAGGAGTCATACTGTAAGCACCAAGCCAGTCTTCATCGGAGGATGCAAAATCACTTCTTGTCATAGAAGTACTTCCATGATAAATTTCAGCTTCTTACTCGTGCAATCCTACTGATACCACATAGCTCTGAAAAACCCTACACACTGTCTTCAGACATTTTATTCACCTCTCTTGTACTCAGAGAAGTCCCTTTGAGATTTCTCAGAAATATTTACCTTTGGCGGAGAGGAAGCCCAACAATTCAATGCCAAGGCTGACAATGTAAGCAAAATTAAGCGACTGAAAGCAGGTTATTAAACTGAGAACACTTAGGTAACTGTAGATCCTAAAGGAACTAACATCACATATGTATGTCAAATACACACACATAAAGATCCATGTAACAGGCAGGCAAAAATGTGTGCCATTCCCCCTTTTCACAGGTAGGAATTTACTTCAGTTCCAGCTGGCTGAAGTTTCGTCTGCACCATGCCTTAGAGATCTTCACTCTGGTGAAGGATTCAGACACTGCTCAACAGAGGGGAGGCTATTACACGTAACACAAACATTAAACATATATGCACAAGGACTAAAACAACATACCCAGCTGTGCATTTAAACATAAAACATTATAAAATTAACCTATTATTGATTCATTACGCACTTTCTTTTTATTCTTTGAGAATAGAGCTTCGGCTTCACAGAGGAAGCCTGACATATGAAATTGGAGTGTGGGTTGGAAGCAAGAGGATGACTTCAGTATGATGGAAAAGTACTCATTTCATTTTCTTGTGAAATCTGAAATGAGACAGGCTAATTATATGTGGGGAATGTGTCCTATCCCTGAAGACAATGAGTGTTAAGGGGTTTATCAAAAAGAACATGTCAGAAACAGATTTTCCAACAGTTACATTGAAGTTGTACATGTAAACCCCACTGTTTCAATCTAAAGCAACGCCAAAAAGCCAGTACCTGTCCAAAAGTAATTGTCCATTGATAAATCACTTGAAGAGCCCATAAACATGAGAGGATACCACAAACCAGCCTCCTCCTACTCAACCGGGTTTACAGATGAGCCAAAGGAGTGTGGTCACTTCATAGAGAGAAATGAAGGAAAACATGGCCCATTTCTAGAGTCTACTTTCTGAACACCTTTTGCTTGTGAAATCCCAAAGAAGATTCACTTGTTTGGTAGGGGAAGCAGGAGATGGGCAATGCACTGGATTGTTTTTCTGAGTGCTTCAGGGACACATGGTCCCAAATTCCAACTGTCACATAATCCTTGCGATCAGTTGAAGGGAACAGGCAGAGTTGCACTCCCATCGCCCTTGCAGTTTTCGGAAATAACCAAGACCCTTCAAAATACCTGGCTAAATATTTGTCTGTTGAAGTAGGGACAAACTTCTCGCCAGAAGTTTCAGGAGATCTTAACAACAGCCAAAGCTAGGGTGCCAAAAGCTGAACTCCAAGCTATATATTTGGACACCTGAAGCAACCCATTCCTCATAAGCACAGGATAGATCCCACTAAAACCAATTATGAGAAACAGATGTCTCGTGCTCCTGAAAACATCAGGTTAGATATCAGTGGAGCAACAATAACTTAAAACCAACTATCAGAGGAGGAATAAGGCTACTGTGCTTTCTGTGGAAAATAATCGAAAAGGTACAGTGAAATCAGCACAGTTTTATGTGCAAAATGCATGTTGTAATTTAAAAATAGCGTTACTGCTGCATAATATGACTATTGCCAATAAAAACCCCATTTTTCTGAATAGCAGCATTCTAGTCATCCTCTGATGCCTAACAAAGAGAAAACCAGACAAGCTGCAAGAAGGACCAATTGTGATGGATACTGAAGGGATGTTCACAAAACTGTTTCAGTCTTTATACTTACTGTGTCAGTGCTTTAATTCCACCTGCTTTGAAAGACTCTTCTATCATTTGTCTTGCATACAATTATCATCTCTCAGAAGGTGGGCACATTTCCTCTACCTTTCCTCACTCTTCTGGCTAGGGGTTTATATGGCTCTGTCAATGGCCAAACAAAATGAGTTGCTATAAATGGCAGCTGTACTCAGTGACAAAAAAAAAAAGTCAGTAATTCAAGTTTCAGAGGTGTATAAGGACAAAATTTCTCTAACAATTTCAGGATTGCACAAATCACCTAAGTGGAGATTTTTAAAGGAAAATAAGAGTGAAGTACTCAAATACTATCAAAAGTCAATGCAGGTGGAAAGCTAGCATCTCTAATGTCTCCTGAAAATTTAAGCCTTGAGGAAATAGCAAACTCTGTTTTCCCTCGATGCACTGGATATCGCTACCAGAGCTGATATATTGCTTCTCATTCAGTTCCATGCAATGCATCACAAGTTATTTTGCAGGGCAAGAAGATCATTAGGAACAGGCATTGTTGTTAACTAACATCAGCAAATACCTGCAGGAATGGCAGGCCTATTGTGCAATAATGGAGGTGAAGCTCTTTTTTAAACAACTTGGTATTTACATATCTTCATTAATAGTAAAACACATTAATGAACAAGAGCTGGTGCAGCAGGGAACCCCTCAGAGGCTCTCAGGGGATCAATTAAGATAGACTTATTTGAAATAAAGCTGTTTAAAAGGACACATGCAATGTAATCCTGGGCAAGGGAAATTCCCTGTTTAAAGAAATGGTTGTTTCTCAAACCAAGTTCTGATGAGCTTTCTACACTTGTTTTAGAAGTAAATTATAATTATAATTCTAAAAGAAATGGAAGGCCCGAACTGCAGTTTTTCCACTTGTTGCTTATTGCCACGTATAATGAAGGAATACATCAACCTGAGAAGGTGACCTTGCATCATCCAGCAAAATATGAAGTTTCACAAGGGAAGTGGTGACAATCATTTTGCCATCCAGTGATGGTCTGCCCAAAATCTGTCTCCCACAAGGTCCACATTCACCTCAGAACAGAGACTGCCTTTGCTGAACACAAGCGTTACTGGATAAATGCTGGATGCTACCAGCAATAAAATCTGGAAACTGGGGTGAATCAGGACATGACGGAAACGTAATGGCTTAGTCTAACTACTCATCTTGGAAAGGTTTACTTGAGGGGCATCCCCAACGATCCTAAATAAGATATGTTCTCCTGCCAACAAGTGTTGTGCAAACAGTCTAATTAGGAGATGTTCTCTGCTGCCAGAGGCAGGCTGCTTCACAACTTGGTATTTCTGCCAAATCACTGTAAAGGAGATGTGTCCCAATCTTTGTTAAGATGCCTACTGCAGTTTCTCTTGTTGAAATGCTAGACACTCTTCTCCACAGACCCCTCTAGGTAGTATTTGAGTTAATCTTCTAATTAATCCACTTGGCAATATCATTAATCAAAGGCGGATTCTACCCTGCTTATTACAAGACCCCTTACATTTCCACTCCCCTCACTAGATTTAATTAACACTGTAGTTGGTTGAAGCTCCTTTCTCTTCCATCCTACAAAGACTGATGTTACTTTTGCTGTGAACAGCTATAACAACTATGCTTCAACCAACTAGGACACGTTCACTCACATTTCACAAGACGGTAGCTGAAAAAGTGAGAGCGTTCAAGTTAGAGAGAGATCTCACACAAGTTGGAAGAAGAAAGAAGAAAGAGATGCTCTTTGGTGGCACATAGCTGTCCTGCTTGAAACTTACAATTAGTTTCCCATAATGCCTCCTTTTTATAGCATCATTATCACAGTATAATTTACAATCAGCCTCACCAGTTGCATTAACAGTCTCTTGCAAGTTTATAAAAAGAACATTATAGCAAGAAATGTCAATTAAAAACATGTTAAAACAGATGCACTGAGACAGCCAGGTTCCAGACCCAACCTGCAGGAGAAACAGAGGTGGCACATGCAGCCTCCACAACTTTTTCAGCACCCTTCAGGGCTGAGCAAAGAGAGATCCCAAAGGACTCCAAAGAGAGCTTCTTTCTGGGTTGAAAGATGATCTCTAGGATGCAAGGAGAACAGAGGAGAATCATTAAAAGAAGATAGTAAATTGTCTTGAGGACACAAAAAAGCAGTAGACATCTCCCTCAGCTACTGGAGACTGCAAGAATCGTACAAATTTCTTTGGTTAGGTATAGTTACTTCATCATTACATGAAGGCTGAGATCAGAAACCTCTTTCTGAGCTCAGAAAGTACACTAACAGCTACACACATTCTCCAGATTATTGTAAATGCCAAAAAAAAAATCCACCAATACTATGCTAATTTGCACAAAATTAATTTATGTAAATATAACCAAGGCAGGATTGGGATTGCGAGCTGGAGAGTTCAGGCTAACCTCCTTTCACTGTGCCTGAATAAAGCAGGGATCCGAAGAAACAAGACAGGGGTAGCAAATAGTTTGTAGTAACATTTAACCTCAAGTGGATTTTATTCTCAGAGCAGGAAAGCAAAAAGAGTGGAGAAAGGGCTTATGCTGACAGTGTTGATGGTCCATTAACCTCAGCATTTCTGCTGCCCGAATGATCAAACTCAGGTTTAACAGCAGTACTGTCTTCTCACTTTACAAGGAAGCTTGATCCAGCTTATAAATTTTGAGCTTTTAGTCTAACTGGCAAGAAACAACTCATTAATGGAGACCTAAGATCCGAAAGAATTAGTAGTATTACTGGCTTACCACATCACCCAAACATAACCTCCAGGTTCCCTAATTGCTCTTGTGTTTCTCTTCACACCACTTGTGCAAGAGAATCGGGGATATTAAGACCACTTTCACGCACTTGATGAAAAGAATACAAACTACATAAGCTGAAAGCCTTTAAAAGCCCTATAGGCTTATGAAAAATAAGGGAGGTCATTATGCTCCGGTATTCTTCTCAGCTGCCCTCAGTGGGTATCAGTCATCATTACAGCACTCTGAATCATAATGGACTCCAACAGTTTAATAATGATTGCAACACCCTTCCTAATGAGGTTGGTGCTGCCCTCTGATGTGAATATTCATAAAACTGGGCCGGTAATGGGTTCTGTCTTGATTAGCAGGCTGTGGTTCTGTATCAAGTTTGAGAGACATCTTTTGATGCAAAAAAAAAAAAAAATCAAATTAAATCCTTGTTTCAAGCAGAGTAAATGAATTTGACTTTAGGTGATCAAGAGGGGAAAAACTTCTAATTAGAGACGCAAGCAATCATCTTGTTCAGTGTTCTTTCAAAGAAGGGCTATAGGGACACAGAATCCTAATAAACCTTCCCTCAATCACCTTTTAGATAAATGTTAAGGATTAAAATTAAATGTAATTAAAGTTTGTTAATCTGATGTGGTTTCTACTGATAGTCCTTCATTTTTTTTCTTTGCCCTGTTATCCTTTGCTTATTCCCGAGTCCCTTTCCTCTCTTCCTACTAGTGTCATCTCATCCAGCAGGGAAGGCAGAAAGGCAAGCTGCTGCTTAGGATATCAGACCCCAGCTGTAATTAAATCGATGGATTGGCACTTGCTCACACCACACTTCCCCCACACTGCATACGGCAGTCACTGCTGCATCTGCTTTTGAACATGGGTGTTTTCACAGCTTCCATCACTGCAGAATCGGAAGTACCTCCCAAGTAATTAAAATACCAACACTTCTGTTTCCTTTTTTTGAAGGGAGAGCTGGGCATCTAGTCCTCCCTTTGCAATTGTTGACTATTTCACCTCATCACTAGAAAAGTAAACAGAATCAGCCTCTAAATATTAGGATTTAAGCTTCTGTCCATTAAGTGAATAGAAAGACTTCCATTTCTTCTAGGTCCAGAATGAGGCCATTACACCCTCTGGGATGTCCTTGAAGCCAGCCAACCCACAGAGCTGGAATTCATGGGATTACCCTTGTAAGTAAGAAGTTTCCTGCCTAATAAAACAAAAATTGCAGCTATCCTGCTGTTAATCTAGCCAGGCGGAAAGAGACTGATTTGAGCTAAGCTTCCACTCACTTTTGGAAAGAAAAGAAACCAAACATTTATCCCTCTGTGTTTGCACAAGATGCTCACTGCACAACAGGAAAAAGAGTAAAAACCAGCCTATTTGTTCACCAGTAAGAATTGGACTAGATTGGGGCTTTAATAATAATGCATAATAATAACAACAACAACAACAACAACGATGATGATGATGATGATGAAGCTTTTGCACTCCAATGTCAGAGTCATAGCAGAAAGGAGCCTGCAATAAGGAAGGGATTTCTAGCCAAATGATGGGGCAAGAGGAGAAACAAAAGGAAGAACTGGAAGTGACTCTAGGGGTAAGCAGGCCTCTCAATCACAGTATAGAGCCTGATATGCAAACTCTATGCAAACGCACGTAGCATAGGGAATAAACAAGAGGAGTTAGAGACGTGCGCACGCCTGCAGGGCTACGATCTTACTGGCATCATGGAGACATGGTGGGATGGCTCCTGATTAGAGCGTTGGAATGGAAGGATACAGGCTCTTTAGGAAGGACAGGGGAGACAAGGAGAGGGTGTCACCCTCTATGTCAATGACCAGCTGGAGCGCATGGAGCTCTGCCTGGGGATGGATGAGGAGCCAACCGAGAGCTTATGGGTCAGAACTAAAGTGAGCACAGGGACAGGTGACATTATAGTGGGGGTCTGCTACAGGCCACCTGACCAGGAAGACCGAGCGGATGAGGCCCTCTATAGACAGATAGAAGCATCCTCAAGTTCACAAGCCCTGGTCCTCATGGGGGACTTCAACCACCCCGATA